>NW_026558910.1:0-104710 GCF_026930045.1 Uloborus diversus | reverse complement strand
GTCATTTTCGACCGATTTCCGAAACTGAAAGGGGACCAGAAATATAGTTCAGTTTCAGTTCGATAGATGGAGCTTTTAGCGTTGCCAACAAACCGCCCGATTGCATATGTTTGCGTGTTAAAATGCGGTTTTGCTTTCGCTTTGAATAGCAAATAATAGATAAAATTGAAGCTGAAAGGAAATATTGTTGGATACTTTAAAGTTCAGCTTCTAAGGTACTTCAATGAAAGAATGCCCCTCCAAAAAATGTTCATAATAAGTTTTAAATAGTGCTTTCAAGAAAATATTTTATCGGACCAAACCCTGCTACACATTTTTAAATTACGTAAAATAGAAAACATATTTTAAATCGAATTGCATTATTACCATGGGCGTATCTAGAGGGCGGCGAGGGAGGGCAACTGCACCTTGACATTGGAAAACATATTTTAAAATAAAACATGAGATTTCAAAAAATTGATAATTGACGTTTGTTTCAATTTCAATTTATTGATAATTTGGCTCTAGTGACCTGACTTTTAAAGTGTAAATTTTTCTTTGGGAGCTAAAGCGAATATAGATAATTTCAACTGTGTATTTTAGTCATATTAATTGTTATTGGCATTAGGGTGGGGGGATTTTTTTTAATTATTTTTTATTTATTTATTACTTTATTTTATTTTATTTATTTTTATTTATTTTATTTTATTGTTTACATTTTTTTTTCATTTAATTTTTTAGTTTGCGTGCTCGTATGTGTGTGTGTGTGTGTGTATGTGGTATATCTTTCGCACAGAACTTTTCGAATAAAGTAATAATAATAATAATAATTGAAAATAAATAAGTAAATAAAAATATTCCAAAAAAAATAAATAAATAAACAGGGGAAAAAAACAAAAGCTAAAAAATAAAAAAGGAAAAGAGGGTCGAGTTTTTTTTTTTTTTTGGTAGGAGGGGGCACCCCTAACTGACATAGATTCTCGCTAAAAAAAGAAAATTATGATTATCTGGCCACGCCCGCTATCTCAGTGGGTAGGGGAAACTGAAAAGCAACTATAAAATTTCTCTACTAAATTAGGGGGATAATTGTCCCCTCCTGCTCCCCCTCCCCCTTAAATTTAGGAACCGAATTAAAGGAATGTTTTTAAAGTAGTGAATTTTTTTTTTATTTTAAATGCATTTTAAATTTTGGAGCTTAAAGGAAAGACTATGCTAAAGCGTAAGATGATATACAAGGCCGCCAGGATCCCAACGCCCCCCCTCCAGGACTGATGGAATTAGCTCCCCTATAAAATTATCCTCCTTCAAAATAACAATGGCGGAATTGGCACCATGAGTGTCCCCTCATAGGCACTTCTAACACAACTAGTTATCTGAAGAAAAAAAAAAACACGAGCGCTTTATAGCATGGCTTTGATAAAAATGTTATGATCTTAAGAGAGTTCATTTCTGTGTTGAAAGAGAAGACATGGTTTCGATGGGAGTTCCTGGCGCAGACCGCTCCGCTGTTTCTTTCTTTTTGGAGGGGGAGGCGGTAATTTTAGAAGGTTTTCAATCTTATTTTACTGCTACTACAAAACCCATCCGCCCTATACAGACCTCTCAATTGCTATGAAACGCTTCCAAAGAACAAAGCTGTCCAAACCCTCTAAAATGACCCTCCTAAAGCGAGAGGGTTATCAACGCAAACTGCCTCATTATTATTATTTTTTTTTTTTTTCTGGTGGAGGGGAGGTGGGTAATTTTCGAAAGCTTTTCATAGTGCAATCTCAGCTATAAGCCCCCAGTGAGCTCTCCTAACATATCCCACATTATATCTATCGCGCACTATCAAAAACGTATAACTAAAAACTTGAAGAGTCGTTCTGATAAAAAGATGTATGACCTTGAGAGAGTTCATTTCTGTGCGGAAAAAAATAGGTGTGCCACGCTGGGGACTGACAGAAATTGCTCGGGAGGGGGGGGGGGGGATCGTTACCGGGGCGTGCTCCATAAAATTTGAGAGTCATCCTGGGGAAATACTTCTGATTTGGGTTCACACGGGGGTACGGTACAAGTGCAGTCTTTTCCACTGAAATTTACAGGGAGGGGGTAATTTGGGTAGTATTGTCATTGGAGACCACTCTATAGCATTCGAATGGGTGATACAATACATAGCGCATGATCTCAGTGGCGGATCCAGACGATCCTGTTGGGAGGAGCGAGTGAGTCATGCATTACACTTGACTTATGAAAATAAAAAATTTCCATTAATTAACTGAAGCATGATGTGTTTTTTTTTTTTTTTTTTCAAAATATGTAATGGTTCAAAGAGTTTAAAGAAAGTTGTGTTTTAATACCAAGAATAAACTAGTATGTTGTGGCTATTACGAAACTTTCTTCTATATTTTTCTTTTTTTTTTCGGATCCTTCCCCATGCTTGACGAGGAAGCAATATTCCCAACAAAAACAAAATTACACATGCAAAAACTGAAAGTTATTTTAAAAGCCTTGCTTGAATTAATTACAAATATTTTATTTGTTAACAAACATAAGATGGCAACAGTTAAAAATTTTAAATCATTGAGATAATATTTCCGATCATTTCCATACAATTAAAATCACGAGAAATACGCAGACGACAATCTATTACGATTTATCTTTCTTATTGTTGCATTAATAAAGCTATTTTTATTCGCAAATAATAATAATAATAAAAAAAAACACACCTTTGAGCGATTGGTGTCAAAATTGAACCAAAGCCTGTTTACATATGGTTCATATATATTCCAAATTTCAACCAGAACGTAGCATTACTTCTTGAGATAGGGCACTCACAATGGAAAAAAAGAACGGGCGATTGCGCTACCCCCTTTTTAGCTATTGACACCAAAATAAAATCAGCTTTTATACCCTTTAAGGGCTACTTGCCGATAAATTTTTCTTTCATTCCGTTCATTATTTCTTGAGATACAGCAGTCACAATCGACGACAAAAAAGTTCTATAGCTCAACCTCCGTTTAAGTTATTGACACCAAAATTGAATCAGCACCTGTTCCTGTTACTGGCAACATATGGACCAAATTTTGTTTGATTCGCCAGTTACTTCCTGAGGAATAGCAATCACGTGTAACTCAAAAAACGTCCCATTGCTCCAACCCCCTTGGAGGAATTCGCGCCAAAAACCAATGGGCACAAGTTCACATAGGGGCACATATGTGTACCAAATTTCGTTCGATTTCATGCAGTAGTTTTTGCTGTAGAGCGGCCACAAAAAACTGGTCACACACAGACGTGACACACTCACATACACACACACATTCACACACACACACATACACACACACACATACACACACACACACATACACACACACACATACACACACAGACAGACAGACATTTTCCAAAAATAGTCGAAATGGACCCAGCACACCTAAAAACGTTCGAATCCGTCAAAATTCGAAATTCGAAAATTTGCACGAATCCAAAAGTAAAAATTGAAAGAAAAAAAGTAAGATTCCTCCTACTAATACTCTAGATCCTGATCTGAATCAGGATCCATTATCCAAATTAAACCCTTCCGCTTTTGATTTGTTTGAGCAATTGTATCTTTTTCCTTACGAACGGAAGTGTCAAGATGGCTTCTTTTTTACCAGTCTTCGTAACGAACACAATGAAATGCTAATATTGCATTTGTAGATAAAATTTGAAGATAGTTATGGATTTCTTTGTTTGCGCTGTTTAACATTCGCGCATGAGTAAGAGAGTTTTGCGGGCACTCTCTAAAATTTTTTGTTAGGAACGCATTTTTAGACTATTTGGTGGTTAATAGGAGGATTATTTCAGTATAAATATGAATATGTGTTTGACATATTATCCCGTCAGAATATATGTTGTTTTACTTTTCCTTCGGAAAATTCAACAATTTTCAAGCATTTTTTTTTTTTTTTTTGGTTTTACTCAGGTCCCCTTTTAGAATTAACCTGTTCTCGGAAGGGAGGGGGACGCACCGCACATCCTATTGACTTTTTTTTCACTCAAACGTTATATACAGGCGTTTTATAGAAGTTTACAGATCGAAAAAGGCGCTATTTTATAGTCCTCATTAATGGTTTTATTTGATATTTTTGTTGAATGCATCAGTTTATCAGAAACTAATTGCTGAATGTTTAGTTCAAAATTTGTAGCATTATCATTAAACATGCTTTTCGATTCGTAGCATTTTGAAAAACCACGGGCCACATTTATCGTACCGATTCGCACGTCGTATGTGCCCCTCTGGTCGCAGAGTGGGTGCCACTGTTCTTATGGTTTTACTCTTACACTGTTTCGATTCATTAGAGTTCCTTTCGTGAAACATTTAGCGTAAACATAAAATCTGAAAAGAAAACCTGAAATTTATTCAAAAGTATTATTTTAAAAACATAGATAAACCCGCTGTGCTACGAAAAAAAAAAAAAAAAAGATTGCAAAAACTTTGTTTGAAACAAATTTTTGTTTTCGAATGCTTTGCTACTTCAAAATTTATTCTGAAAATTTATTTATTCTTCAATGAATTATGAAAACAGCATGTTTTAAGTCCGAAAAATGCGTTCCTTGATAATTCCATTGGCGCATCGATAACGGGAGAGGGGGTTATCCGTAATTTACTTTATCAACCCTGCGTCTGCTTTTGATTTTCAGATTGATAATGCTAATACTACATTTCGCACGAAAAAGAAATGTTTGTGAACTTAACTGCATATCCTTCTTGCATAAAAAGTAGCATGTAAGAGCATTTTAATAAATCAAATTTAGAAAACAAATAACGAACATAATGATTAACAAAATTTCGAGTTGCAGTACATAAGGAAAGTTAGGCACATATAATAAACACCGATTGTGTACAGGACTAGATTGTGTAGAAGATTTCGGGCGAAACCAAGATGCGGCCCACTGCCAATAAATTTTGAGCGTTGACAGTCGTTTAGAGGGGAAGGGGAGGTCCCCCAAAACCAGTCAGCAGATCCACGCAGAGGGGAAGAAAAACAGTGCAGCTCTCTCTCTCTTCCCGAAAGCTAGGAAATTTCTGTCGGATTTCCTCTGGCTTCGTACAGAATTAGCCATAGAGCAGAAGTAGCAAATGCTACGGGCCCCGCGCTTCTGGGGGCCCCGCACCATGAGAAAAAATTCCAGAAAAAAAAATACTTTAACCCGTTTAATTTTCTCTCGATCTTTCTCTTTTTATTTAGATTTAGCTTTTCTAAATGCTCGAGTAAATTTAAAATCTTATTTTTTTGATAGATTGCTTTCCCGAAATTTCCCCCAATTGAAGTCTTAAAAACGCAATTTTAATTGATCTTTCTTAGTGAAAAGAGAAAAAGCTCTGTTGGGTCAGAGAAGTTTCAAAATTGACCTAAAAATTACAATTTTAGGCAAAGTTTGGAAAACGGAGAATTGGGTTTTTTTCTGGATTTTTTTTTCTTTTTTCAAAATGAAGTCAATTTTAAGGTATCTTAGGAAATTTAAGGGAATTAGGGTCCTAAAACTTTCAGCTATTCAAGCCTAAAAAAAGGAGAAAGTTTTGGCTGTTTCATAACAAGGAAAGGGGAAGGGGTTCTTTCCTGAAATTGTGCTCAAAACTGAAATCAATTTCAGGCTATCTTTGGGAGGAAAGGGTTTGAGGGATCGACCCATGGTATAGCTAAAAACAAAATTTCAAGCTATGGCAAGATTAGAAAAAGGGATGAGGGTCTGAACTCCCCCAGAAACAATTCTGACTTCAAGTTTCAAACCGTGGTTTTAGATTATCCCTGGAGATATTATCGGGGGGGGGGACACGGGTTTGCTTCGCAAAATGTTAGAAACTGAAATCTTCAAGACGCCGGCTATCTATAGTTCTAACTATAGGTAAAGAGTGATGCTTCGTAGCCTTTTCCCCCGAATGTTGAGAAGCTAGGGCAGTAGGTGGGTATTCTCCTTTGGATTTTTTTTGAAATCGAGATGGTTTAAGGGCTTTCTCCGGAATTTTTCGGAATTCAGGCTCTAAAAACTCAAATTTAAGCAAGTTCTGTTCATAGCAGGAGAAGGAGGATGCTGAAATTCTTAAAGCACAAATCCTAAAACCACATTTTAAGGCTCTCTTTGGTTATGTTAGACAAAGGGGAAAGGGTTACCATCCAGAAGTTATTTAAAAGTGGCTTGCTTCTTAAAGCTTTCGAAATTGGGGTCCTGGAAAGGTAATTATTAGTCATCCTAAACTCTTTTTGGTTGCTTAACTTTATGTCAATTTATCACCTTCAAAATTTTTCGCCCGTGACACGAGCCCGTAGATACGGCACTGTAAACAACAATGAGCAAAATTAAGAGATCATGATAGAAGAAAAGAAAAAGATTGAGACTTCACACTTATACTGAGCGAAATAAATGAATTGTTAAGAGAATATTATTATTTGATGAACTAAAATAATTATGTGTATAAGAAAGATTTTAAATATCGTTTGTAATTTTTTCCTCTGAGTGGGAGGGAACTAAAAAACAGCCACCCATGCCCCGAACCTAACTCCCTTCCTTTTGCATCACCAAAGGTAGCCGAAAACTTTTTTATTCGAACTTGAAATACAGAAAAATTCAGGAAAAAATTGTTTTACAAAATCGAAAATCCACTAAAACTGCTTTCTGGAACTTCAGTTTCGAAAAATATCCATGGGTCCGTCGTCCAATAAGGTGGCCTACAAATGCATATTTTGGACTATAATTTCGAAAAATTTCAATGGGAGTGTACCTCTCTCCCTCCAACATTGTTAAAAATGGTCTAAAATGTACTTTTAAGACTTAAACTTCGAAAATTTTCCGGGTTGCCTTGGAAAGTACCTGAACCCCATCCCATACCGAAACGTAACTCGCGATGGCCTACTATCTATCACGTTTTCACAACTTCACTTTCGAGAAATTTGGATTTCGCAAACTCCACCCCAAAATCACCAAAGAACGTAAAAAAATACCATTTCAGAGTATATAATTTCGAGAATTTTTGCTTTAAATTGTGTTTTTATATTAATAACACATAATAAATTCAAAAATTTTATAATGGGACCTCCTTGAACACCACTTTTTCCTCTCTCTACAACATCATTAAGGATAATCTACAGTTTTATTTAAAACTTCAATTTTAAAAAACTGCCTGGAGAGTCGCTGTGATCAATTTTTTTTTCCTTTTATCTTACCTAAGATAGGATGCAATCGCGTTCTTTGACTTCAGTTTCTCCAAATAATGTGACCTCCGAATATTTTCTTCCTAATATGATCAGGGATCGTTAGAATTGAGTTTTTAGAATTGAAATATCGAAAATTTTCCGAGGGTAAGCCCCCGGACCCCCCTCCCTTTACATCGTCGAAAAATTGCGTTTTCGGAATTAAAAAGTTAAAAACGTGTAGTAACGAAAAGACGAGGGGCAATAGAGGGAGATCGTAACCATCGTAAAGCTCTAAAACTATATCCACATTTATGTATTCATGCATGTTATAAGTACACCTCCCGTCTCCATGAAGAAGGGCTATATTGTTTACTATATCATTCGAAAACGAGGGCCCCTTGGAAACATTTGCAACGGGCCCCGCGCTGGCTTAATCCGGCTCTGATGAGTCCTCTTAAGAGCTCAAAAATACATTTAGCATAAACAATGCCATTTGGTAAATGCACCGGAAAGATAAAAGAAGTTTGAAAAGAAATGTTTTACCGGATCCAACCCTGTGTGACATATTTCAAATTACTTAGAGTAAAGAAAATATTTTAAATCGAACTACATTATTACCACCGAGCGTGGACGTACCGAGAGGGGCGCAAGAAAGAGCAGCTGTCCCCACCCCTAAATTGGAAAATATTAAAAATAAAAAAAAAGTAAATATGAAAAAAAAAAAAAAGATTAATTGACCTTTGCTTTAATTTCTCAATTTATTGATCTGGTAAAAGTTTAAATGTTCATGGCACAGCTCAACATGTTTAATGAAAAATGGATATTTTGGTAGTGCTTATAATGTAAGCATTTGGGCCCCTCCCGAAACAGAATCCTGCCTACGCCAGAGAAAGGAAATGTCGTGGACACAGCATTCCCCTTCCTCACCAATTTCTTTTATTGTAACTAAAGGGGCTCATACACAAAGGGGCGCAGTTAGAGGCTCCCTGCCCCCGAAATGAGGGATTCTATTGTAGACGAAATAAGCTGACAAGTAACATTGACCTAGTGTCGCATGTCGATTTGAATTAAAACTTTGCACATCGACAGAACACTTACTATTAAACACGTACTTTTTTTTTTATCGTCAATAAAGATTTTTAATGGGGTGAAATTTGCCCCTAAATACTGTCAGTCCCACTTAATCGGGTAACGGATAAACGAATTCCTCGCTTTTCGAATAAAACCTCCTGGAACCGAATATTTTCCCATAGACGCAATGTTAAGATCCCCGGTTAATCGAATATTTTCCTCGGATAATCGAATAATATTGATCAGCTTTCGCAAATATTCTTGCTGACATTTTTAAAAAAATAAATTATAAATAAATTAAGTAAGGAAAATTATTGACTTAAATATGAAGTAATAGTTTTCGCCGCCAACGGGTGAGAAAAACAACATGTATATTACATCGAAAATGTCCACTATTCTATCAAATTTCTTTTGTCTTTGCCATTACAAAAAAAAAAAAAAAAAAAAAAAAAAAAAAACAGATAGCGCATTTGAGAATTAAATTAAATAACACACACACAAAAAAAAAAAAAAAAAAAAAAAAACAAGAAACACATTTTCAACAACAATTAATTAATGAAAATTAAAATGCAAAGCACGGTAGATGACGAGGAGGGGAAAAAAGAGAGTCAGAAAATGCGTTCCCAAATGACTTCGAACAAGCTATCCACTATTATGAACTTAATTCAAAAAATAATGAAGTTAGAAAAGATGGCAAAGATTTCATAACCTAAATTGTTAGCTACTTTTTTTTTCCTCATAGGGACTCGAGATTAATTATGAATCTATTTTGTCCTTTATTTATCTTATTTCAAAAACGTTTTACCAAAAACAATAATTATTCCCTTTATATAGCTATTGATTTATTATTGTTACGTTTTAAGATATTGTCATAGGCGGATTTAAGACTGAGTTCCTGGGGGGGCAGTATTTTTTTTTTTTTTTTTGGAGAAACATTTTTAATTGCCCTCCCCCCTCCCATGTTTTTGTCTGTTTTCTGTGATGCGTGAGGCCATTCTTTACTTTTTTATGTGTCGTTTTCATTACTGTGTGTAATCATGCTGTCATTTTTAAATTGACCTTAAAAGAGAGGGGGCTGGTATGAAAAGAGTAACGCAGTGCTCCCTTTTAAGTGGGATATAGAATATCTCCAGTTTTAGGGGACCCTGGGGTTACTCCCCCGGAGGAAATGATCTAAAATAGATATAAAGTTCTGCATTTTGAAGTCTTATAAAGGTTAATTGGAAATAATAGGCAAATAATTTTTTTTTTTTAAGTTTTACGCTTTAAAAGTGCTTTGTGATGCAAGTTAATACTTTAAAAGAAATGGTGCACAGATTTAGAGAATAGGTATCAAGAGAGTAACATACTACCCATTTGAACAATTCTTAATTTATACATTTGATAAGAAATAAAATTGAAGCACACTTTGCTTAGGAGTTTCAAAGACTTGTCTAATTATTTTCAAGGTTTGGTTGGTTAGATTGGGTTTTTGGTTCAAGAGCCCTTGTAGGCTATACTGCGCCAATTCTTTTCAGGAATTTTAGAACCTATTAATAATTTGCACTTTCCAGCCTCTGAAATTGTGTAGTAGATTATACACTTGTACAGTATTGTTCAAACTTTGTAAGAAACGGCTATTTTAAGTTTAAAAGAAAAAATAAACTTTAATTTCTTATTCAAAAAAGAAAAAATCATGATTTTTTTTTTGTTATAAGATTTCGGAAGATAAGTTGTTACTATATAAACTCCTCCCAAAACTGGGGAGCATTGTCCCCTTTGCCCCCTCCCCCCTATAAATCCACTCATGCTCTTCTGTACTGTTCAAAAACGAAAAAATAATAATTTTTTTTTTTTTTTAAATTTTTGGAAGATGTGTTGTTACTACATAAAGTCCTCCCAAAACTGGGGGTGCATTGCCCCCCTCTGACCCCCCATAAATCCGCCCATGGATATTGTTGTCAATTTAGAAAAGTAAAGAACATTTCCCCCCTTAATCAAATACCCCGCTTAATCGAATAACATTTCTTATAACAGACGATATTCGACAGCGGAGCCAACAGTACTGAATAATTGGAATAATTGGGATATTTAGAGGGTACAATACATTCTTCTTCTTTTTTTCTGTTCTTTTTTTTTTTTTTCAAGTTTTAAATACAAAAAGTCAAATTATTATTAAAAATTTGAAAAAAACTAAACATATACTAAAACTGACGTGCTTCAGGGTTTTACTGAAAATACTATTAATGGCGGTAAATCAGTGCAATAAACGCACTTTTCATCATTTCCATAGCCGCGCGCGCGACGGGTTAAGGTTACGAGGAACGATTTACCACTATAAATAGTATTTTCAGAAGAATGCAGAAACACGTCAATTTTAGTTCGTTTAGTTTTTTTTTTCAAATTGTCAATCATTATTTGAATTTTAGTATTCAAAATTAAAAATGAAAGAATATATTGTACCCTCTAATATCCTAACTATCCAATATTTAGGGATAAATTTCATCCCGTTAAAGCTGTTTGTTGCCGATTTAAAAAAAAAAAAAAAAAAAAAAAAAAACGCGTGTTCAATATAATTAAGTGTTCTACCGAAGGATGTGCAAAGTTTTATTCCAATCGGTGATTGACACTTTTGAAGGATTACTTGTGAATATGAAGTAAAGTAATTTTCAATCGATATTTTAAAATTGTGTACAGATTAAATAAAATTAACCAAACATATATCGAAAAACATTCGAATTCTCATAAGCTGTAATCTGCAAAGACATTTCAGTTGGTGTCAAAGGTTAGTATTTGACGCCGAGGGAGGAACGCCGAGTAGAGTACAAAGAAATTGCCAAAGGGGTTTTCGGGGAAATTCTTTCTATGACTGGAAGGTTGTGGGAAAGCGAAAGACACTTGTTATCAACTTATCTTTTATTCGAGTTCTCGATTGCCCAATTCTAAAGGGATACAAAAAAGCAGTTTATACTTCCTTTCTGTGATCGAAGATTACGGGGACATACAAAACAGTTTAATACACTATAATTCATAATCTAAGTAGAATTTTTGAGTTTCAGATACTATTTTTCACCATATTCTATACCAGCGGTCCCCAACCTTTTTATACCAAAGAGCACGTGCTAAAATACCGGTCGCAAGCAAGGCCTGATTACCGAATAGACTGACCAACTATAGAGCCCCACTTTTTAGGGGCCTCCAAATGCCTTAAACTGTTTCAGCCAATGACAAAAATTGTGAGGTTTAGACTCAACTACAAAAGGGCCCCGAAAAAGCGTTTGGCCTAGGGTTCCAGATAACTTAATCGTGCACTGCGCACCAGGGCTGCCCACCCCCCCTAAGAATAAGAGCACACCCCCCCTAAATCAGGGCCGTAGACAGGGCGTGGACCATCGGGACAAATACTCCCCCGAAATTTTAAATTCTCTCTAAATAAATTACTTTTAAATAAAAAAATAAAAAAAACCGCCTCCAAAAAATAGCCAGGAACTAAAAAGCGAAAAAAAATAACTGATTACACTTACATTCTATTTCCTACCCAAACATAGAAATGAAATTTGTTTTACAATTCCAGTACAAAAATCAACTAAACTAAACACCGAATTATAAAATAAACACTGATTTAAATTACTATACGATGAATTATTTTAAATACCTAACTCATTATATAACATCTCTTAATTTTTAATAACCTTTTGAAGTCGGGGCCTCCTTTAAACAACTACATAACGTAACTGACAACTCACCGAATCCTGAATTAAACACTAATTTAACTATACGTGAAATTAGTCTTTAAAACTAAACCTACTCAGTTACGTTAGGTAGTAGTTTATAGGAGGCCCCGACTTCAAAAGGTTATTAAAAATTAAGAGATCGTATACAATTAGTGAGGTATTTAAAACAATTCACCGTATAGTAATTTAAATCAGTGTTTATTTTATAATTTGGTGTTTAGTTTAGTTGATTTTTGTACTGGAATCGTAAAATAAATTTCATTTCTATGTTTGGGTAGGAAATAGAATGTAAGTGTAATCAGTTATTTTTTGCTCTTAGTACCTGGGTATTTTTTGAAGGCGTTTTTTTTTTTTTTTTTTTTTTTTTATTTAAAAAAAATTTATTTTTTGCTTTTTAGTGGTGTAAATAACACGGCGAGCGTCTCGGAGACTTCCGACGACTGTGAAGAAAGGCTTTTTCAAATGCGTAACTATGTACTAGTACCAAAAAAATTGTCTTCATCATTTGTTCAACTTGATCAAAGTTTGCTTTCCGAAAGCAAATGCACGGGTCACTAAAAAAAATGAAAAAATAAAAAAAAGAAATCGCTTTAAGTTTAAATTTGTAAAATTGTAAATTTTAGAATTGTAATATTGTAAATTGTAATTTATGTTTCGCAATTAGTGTCATGTAACTCGTGATAAAAGTCGCATGTTTCTTCACATGGCCCCGCTATAGATGAAGATTAAAAATTCCACTAGAATGAATTTTATGTTTGCTTCAGAGAATCCTTAATTCAAAATTTTCATTGTCATTACTCTTAATAATATATATTTTTAGTACTTTCTTTAACAATAGGTAAAGAAAGTATAAAACTTTGTTTCATGGTTTTCGTTTATCAATGGGTTTTATATTTAATCGTTTGTGAGGGAAATTGCATGAAATTTATTGTTTTACCTTTAACTTTTCCCTGAAGAACAAATGGGGTAAATCAAAGATTTGGAACTTAAGTTAGATCACCCCTAAACAAAACCACCACTAAACAAAAAAAATCATAAAAACCGGTTCACTAAGTGAGACGGTATACAAAGTTAATAAAGTACAAATCGATTTAAATGTGAGTATGATATTTGAAGAGTTCCTTCAATTTCATCAAACCTGAACTTGATTAACATTAGACCGCAGAGGAACAATGCTGCTTCAAACAAAAAAAAGACTTTTCCTTATCGGTACAGGCAGGGGCGTGCACAGAAAATTTGGAGACCATCACAATTGACTTTTCCGGGCCCCTCTCCATATTGTTTACCCCTATATTTCACCGTTAGTTACAAAAATATAGGGCCCCTCCAGGCTCGGGCGAACAGGTGTCCCTCCCCCTCCCTGTGCACGCCCCTGGGTACAAGTGTCTTCGAGTATTTATGGAACATTGTACAAAGAAAAAACAAATCCAACGAGTTCAGAACCTCCTCCTTTTTTTGAAGCCTCTAATTAATATAACCCTAATTTCAAACTGAACTGGCGGCATCATGAAATAGTAAATCCAGAATATTGGTCAAACATCAGAAATCATACACAGTTGTAATTTATATTATTACAGAATGCAAATTTAATCGTGGGGGAGGGGTGTTCTGTATTCAATTCCCCCTCAATTGAACACTAAATATATTTAAAAATTGGAATAATAAATAAAAAACTTTATATTTTAGTGCCGAAATAAAGTTATTTATTAGTAAATAAAATATTAAAGTAATTGATTCAACTATTAAAATAGCAAAATATATTCAATTTACTGATTTGCTACGCAGTAATAAATACATTAATAACACCTATAATAAAAAATTAACATGCGGCGCAGCGTTGAGAAAATTAATCAACCGTGTGCCGCGAGAATCAAATATCGTTTAAGAGAAAGTGAAAACCTTAGGTGTGAAAATACACCGATCACAGCAACACCACGTGACCATGACGTATGAAATTTAAAGTTTCGTGGATTTCTCCGAGACCCCTTATCAGATCCAGACCAAATTACAATGGGACCATCTGGGAAGTATACCCTTCCAAACAAAACAAAAAAAAAAAAAAACTAAAATCGGTCCAGTAGTGTTGGAATAATTCGAAAACAAATATGCATCTAGAAAAATAGAGAAAATTAAGTTTAAAAAAATGTTTCCCATGGAGGGACTTTTGTGGTTCAAATATATAAGATTAAAAAATACAATATCCTCTGTATTTCAATAACTCTTTTCAGAATTTTTCAACAAAACTTTACATATTACTTCCTCTCATAAAGGTCTAAAACTCATAAAAATTTCAGAGCTACATTTTCAAAATTAAAAAAAAAAATGATTTTCTTACTCCATTGTAGCATTGAAACAAAGCAAAAAAAACTTTAATTGAACGGTTGCTTCAATTTCTAATTTATCAATGAGTTAGATAGAAGATGAATACATTCTCTTTGAGAGCGCATTGAAGAGGGAAAGTAATTGGTGTTTATTAGGGGAAATACCGGTATCCTTTTAGAATTAAAAATAACAGTGCTGCCAAAAACTTGGAGGGAAAAGGGGGAAGGAATAGAACAGTTCCCTATTTGCCCAAATGATGGGTCTGCTCACACGTAACTATTTAAGTAATAACGTCCTCGTTCGACATTAGAAGTTGGATCTACTCTATTTCTTTCTCTATATACATTTAAGAAAGAACTAAGAGACCACCTAACTCGTGCCCCCCCTCCCCCAACTGCGTTTGATATCACGACGGCTGTGAGAGAGAGATTAATACTGAAGTGCTATACGGTGTTCTGTAATATGCCGTAGCATTTTATACAAAATGTCAGGGCTTCGAAGGTTGTCCCTCCCCCCTTCCACCAATAATTAGGGTGCGGTGACGCCTATGCATCAATGTCCAGTGTAGCTTTTATTGTTATTTATTTATTTAATTTTGTGTGTGTGTGTGCGCGCGCCCCTTTGCGCGTGAAATAAAAAATGTGTGAGGCCGGTGTCAAAAAACATTTTCCAAAAAATATACTTCGTAGCATTTTTTCCATGAAAAGTGGATCCAAATATTCTCAAATTTTTTCACTCAAGAAACATCGGGGTGCGAAGCCAGCCGATCACTGACACAAGAGATTTGTCCGTTAACCTTTTTTCTTCAGAGCATTGTTAGGAACTATTCAACCAACCGAACGTTCTCATACAACTAATTGCCGTCATTAAGAGTATAAAGGAGTGTGGGGACTTATTCCTTCTGGGCTTGCAGTGATCTTGCCGATTTCTAATCGGACCTTCTGTTTTCTCCTGATGACCCCTAGACGAGCCCGGTAGGTCGGAGACAATATTGTTTTCAACAGGGGTCTTCCGTGGGAAATGACTGTTATGTTACGTGTTTTAGAACCTTTATTGTACTTCCTCTTCCAAGAAAAAGAAAGTGTGTGTGTGTGTGTGTGTGTGTTTCTCTTTCCTTTTTTCTCCAGTTATAAAGGTTTTCGCTTAAATCCGTGCTTTCGTTACCATTCGAAGCTCTGACTTTGAACAAGCTCGAACCCTTCAACTCGGAATGAAAACTGCTATTTACTTTTACTAGGTAAGTTGACTTTTTGAATTATTATTCACTTTTAAAACTCATTAAAAAAAACAGGATGTTTTTTTTTTATTTTAAGGAAAATTTTACTAAAGTTTTTTCCTGTTGCAGTTTAGAGAAGCTCCGAATTTCAAATGCAGTATGCTTGAAGAAGAATTAAAAACTACCATTTTCACCTGCATACAAAGGTTTTAACAAGGTAAGTTGAATTTTGTTTAAATATTATTAAGTTTTAAACTTAAAAAAACAGCATGAATAATTTTTAAAATTTTAAGTAACTTTTACGAAAGTTCTTTTCTTTGCAGTTTGAAAAACTTATTAATGCGACGGAAATATTCTGCATTAATTTCAAGTAAGAAAAGCAAAAATATTCCCTTTAAATAACTAACATTGTGATCAACAACAAACCCTTTCTTTTTCACTCAGAAACCATCCTCAATATTTTTTTTGAAAGGGAAAATAACGAAATAATATTATTTACCTTTCTCTATTTCTATACTTCAACTATAGGGTATCCACTTTGATACCACTTCTAGCAGTTCGGAATTGGATTATTATTGTTGTTGTTGTTATTATTACTGCAATAATTTATTATTTGAATGTTTCTTATTTAGCTAGTACTTGCTTGAACTTTGATGAAAAATTGTTTCTAAAAATTGTTTTTAGTAATTTTGGTGTATTTATTTTTAATTTCGAAATTCCCTTCTTAGTTAGGAAAATAACGAAAGTTTTCTTTTCGATTCTGACTACTATTTCTCTACGTGTTTAAATTTAACTACACATTACAACACAGGTTGCTTGCATTAAAAAAGATCGTGGCAAGTCAAAACGTATCCTAAATTCTTAATACGTTGATAACTTTTTTTTTAAATTGAAATTTACTAAATTTTTGTGCTCCTGTTTAAAATAAAACAATTTTAGCAAAGATTACATGAACCATAAGTATGGCGTCTAATCAAAATGAGTCCAATATTTTTAACATGATGTTAACTATGTTTTCTTTCTAAGTACTATACTGTTATTTGTGTTTTTGTTTAAAATAAAGTGTTTCCATTCTGATTGCTTATAGCTAAAATATTGTGCCAAATCAAAATTTATATTAAATCCGTAATATGATAATAACAGTGCTTCTTTTTTCCATAGTATCTCATAAACATTCGTGTTTATGTTGCGATGATAAAGATGTTCCTTTCCGAATGCATTTTACTACTATATTATTTCGTTTTTTGATTAAAATAACTGTCACTTAAAGTACGGCATCAAATAAATTATATCAAATAATTTATTAATACAATAATAACGATGTCTTCTTTTTGATTGTATTTCACTGTCATTTTTATCCCAGTTTAATATAAAATATTGCAACTCGCACTGTTTATATTTACAATATGGTGCGAAAATTAATGTTCACGTTCTTAATACGATGATAACAATGGTTGCAATTTATGTTGAATAACTACCTTTGTGCGTATGCAATGTGCGTAATAAATACCTTTGTTGAATAATTACCTTTGTGCGTAACAAGTAAAATAAGATATAACAACGTCAAAAAGCACAGATTGCAGAGTACCACAGACACGTGTTTCGGCGTTGTAAGGAATGCCTTTTTCAATGCAAAAGAAATGAGCTTATGGATCTCATTTCTTTTGCATTGAAAATGACGTTTCTTATAATGCCGAAACACATGTCTGCAGTAATCTGCAATTTTCTTTTTGACGTTGTTATTTCTTATATTACAATTCTGATTCACGATTCGCATTTAAAACGTGTCCAAATTTGTCATAAATTTGAAAAAAAAAAGATGTTTTTTTTTTTTTTTAACTGTATAGATAACCATATTTTTTGTGCTTAAAAAAATAATACAAAATATGAATTCTACCTTTCAAAGATGGAGTGAAATATAAATTTATCCAAAATTCATAATAGTATACTATGATAACAATGTTTTCCTTTTTGATTGTATTTTACTCTAAAATATGGAATCCGAATTAAGGTATATCTGAAATTCTTTTTCGATGATATCATCGCCTTTTCTCCCTTTGGTATTTTACTACTATTGAGTTTAAAATAAAATATTTAAACCCACATAGCTTACATATGAAACATGGAACCTAGTACTGAATTTTATAATAAACATGTTTATTTTTTTAAAATTATATTTCATATTTTTTTTCCTTTAAAAATAAAATAGTACGAATGAGATTGCTTATATTTAATTACAATAGGAATAAAACATTACATGTTTCGTTTCTTATTTGATCTATGGATGTTACTTAAACCATTGTAACTTATATTATAATGTTATATCTAAGAAATTTGAGCTCCTGTGCGAAAACTGATGTCATATTTGAACTCAGGGGACCAAATTCATACGAAAACAGCTCTAAATACCCGTGCACCAACATGACCCTTCCTCTGTGATATTAGTCAGTTTAAAAACCGATGGAAAAATACAGAATGCATGATTTTTTCATTTAAAAATAATTTTACATTTTTTTTTCCTATTGCAGTTTTCAGAAGGTTTGACTTACAGCTGCAACATATTTAAACTGGAATGAAAAACCTACCACTTGCAACTGCATACAAAGGATTGTACAAGGTGTGTTTATTATTTAAATTATTACTCAACTTTAAAACTTACATTAAACAGCATGAATGATTTTTTCCATTTTATAAATAATTTTACAATTTTTTTCCCTATTGCAGTTTTCAGAAGGTCTGACTTACAACTGCAACATGTTTGAACTGGAATGAAAACCTCCACTTGCAACTGCATACAAAGGATTGCACAAGGTGTGTTTATTATTTAAATTATTATTCAATTTTAAAAGCCAGCTCAATCATTCCAGCCGAGGACTGCAGTTTCGAGCTTATTAGCACTCATCAGCCCGGCTTAGGAAGTGCCTGAGCTTGAGGTGCAAAACCCGTTAAGGAAGTCAAGAGTGTCAAACAAACTGGTAGCAAATATAGAATTAGCACTGCCGTTGCCCGGGCTATAGGGCGGTAACTTACTGAAAAAGGCATGAATGGTTTTTTCCATTTTATAAATAATTTTACAATTTTTTCCCCTATTGCAGTTTTCAGAAGGTCTGACTTACAACTGCAACATGTTTGAACTGGAATGAAAACCTCCACTTGCAACTGCATACAAAGGATTGCACAAGGTGTGTTTATTATTTAAATTATTATTCAATTTTAAAAGCCAGCTCAATCATTCCAGCCGAGGACTGCAGTTTCGAGCTTATTAGCACTCATCAGCCCGGCTTAGGAAGTGCCTGAGCTTGAGGTGCAAAACCTGTTAAGGAAGTCAAGAGTGCCAAACAAACTGGTAGCAAATATAGAATTAGCACTGCCGTTGCCCGGGCTATAGGGCGGTAACTTACTGAAAAAGGCATGAATGGTTTTTTTCATTTTAAAGTAAATTTTACTAATGTTGTTTTACTTGTAGTTTGGAGAATAGATTACTGAAACGTTAATATTTTGTATTCCGTTCAAGTTAAATTTCAAAATGCAAAAATTAGTTAAGAGATGTATTTTTAGAGAAAAACTTAACAAAACCATGTTAGCTGATAGTGAACACTGTCTTTGATCCAAGTGACTGAGGTCCATATCAGGAGATGTGAGAAGAAATTGATCCTTCTTTCCAAAAAATTTTATTGAGCCAGTTCTTTATATATGAGCGAGTGAGAAGTAAAGGGATGTAGTGGACATTTTCAAGTTTTGAGCAAAACGCGTTGAAAGATCAGATCATAGATAGGCTTTCATTGAAATTTTTTTCTAAATCATGCTGTATAGCAGCACCTACCAGGACTACTAGTACTATCTGTTGCATCGAGACAGAGGAGAGGTTTACCTACCATTTGTACTGGTTATCTCCAAATTTTTTAATTTGTCACTTACATTCCTTTGCTTCTCACTGCCTCGTATGCAGTCTTTAAAAATGTTTTTAAGAGCACAACTGGAAATTTTAAGTGTTCAAGCTTCCTGAACCTTTTGGTTAGTCAGGTCCTAATTGGGACCTTTAAATTACTCAAAGGAAGAGAAATTGAAAGCTCTGATTAAACAAATAAGAAATATCGTGTGATAAATAATTATTAATTCCGGTTATCTTATTTTGATAATGGGTGATGAATGATTGTCAGCTCTTACTTTAGATTGAAAACGGAAATCCGAATCTATTGTGATTAAAAAAATATAAAAAAAACTGAAATTAGATATTTCTGTATGCATGTGTGTTTGAATTCAATCTATAATTAAAATTTCATTTTCAGATTTTTTCTATCTGGCTATTCTCGGGCGGTGAAGTAAAATGTCATCCCTTCAGTTATGCCAATGAAAACAATTGCTTGAATAGAAACTAAAATGAGGTACTGCTGTGTACCCTTTTGTAACTCTAGACAAGGGGGACCTATAAACGTATGCTTCTTTGAATTTCCATCAAATGCAGAAATCAGAGAAGCATGGTTAAAGGCTATATCCAAGGAAGGAAAGAAACATGGAAGTGTTTGGGTGCCCACCGATTACTCATGTGTCTGTGAAAGACATTTTACAGATGCTGATTTTAGCAAAAGCACCCTCAAAAGAAAAAGATTGCTTCCGGGTGTCATTCCAACCATTTTTGCAGGCTATCCAGCTCATAAATTGCCACAGTCCTCTAAAAAGCGCAAGCCTCCAGCTCCAAGAATATGTGACAGTCCAAGTTCAAAAAAAATTTGTTTGGAAGAACCAAGTTCTGAAACACGTGATGTTGAAATATCTGAGGAACCGGTCCAAAGTGCCCATTGTGACACTAAAAGAAAACGAGGAGTTCAAACTTCAAGGAAACTTCACAAAAGATTAAAAGCATTAAAAAAAGTAAATAATAAATTGCGTAGTAAAATTAAGAATTTAACTAAAAAGATTTCTGCCTTACAACCAGAAAAAAAGAAAGAAACTATCGAAGAAAAGCAACTAAAGAGAATAATGGGGGACAAGTCTGAAAACAAAATTACTGCGATTATGCTAATGGAGCAAATTTTAAACTATGGAAAGAAAAAGATGGCTTTGAACCACACAGCTCTCAAATTTTATATTTTGTGGCAAAAACGTTCTCCAAGTGGTTATGAATTCGTGAGAGATATGGCCATTTTTACTCTTCCTCACAAAGCCACACTGAAAAAATATCTTGGTTATTCTACAGGAGAAACTGGAATAACGTCATTGATAAAATTACGCCTTCACCACGAATTCAAAAATTTAACACATGAAGAAGAAAAGTTTGGCTCTTTAATAATAGATGAAATGGCTATAAAATCAAAATTAATATATGACAGGAAGCTGGACATGTTTCATGGCAGCTGTGACACTGCAGTTGAAGATTTAGGGCTCAGCGACAGGCTAGCAAGCCATCTTTTGTGTTTTTTTTTTAAAGGACTGTCAACTAACTACAAAATACCAGTTGCATATTTTTTTACGAATCAACTTACTGGCAATGAGTTATATGGATTGACAATTTCTGTCATAGAAAATGTCGAAAAGGCTGGGTTCAAGGTAATAAGACTTACAACAGATAATTTAAAAGTTAATGTTGTTTTGTTTAATCTGCTGTCTGAAGGTTCAGCAAAACACATGATTCCACACCCCTGTGACCCTAGCAGACCACTTTTTCTGAGCTTTGATCCTTGCCACATCATTAAAAATGTGAGAACTCAGTTTTTACAAAAAATGTTTCATTATAAAGGCAGAACAATAAGTGCAACACACTTAAAGACTCTATATCGACTGCAAAACAGGCAAGTTGTGAAACCAGTTCGCTTCTTGAGCTATAAACATTTGTTTCCTAACAATTTAGAAAAAATGAATGTAAAGAGAGCCGTTGAAGTATTTTCTAGCAGCATGACAGCTGGTTTGGAAACAATGGCAAAAGTTGCTCCTAATGCCACTTATGACCACAGTAGCTTATCCGCCACCATACATTTCATGAAAGTATTCAAACGCTGGTTTGACATTCACAATGTCACAAACAAGACCTATGGTCATTACAGCCGCAATGATTCCTTGTTAGCTTTTTTTTCAGATAATGATGAACGGTTAGACTGGTTGGAAACGGAATTTCTTCCTTACATTAATTCTCTTCAGTCAGCTGTGAGTGATAAATCCAAAGAGGGCTTTAGCAATGAAACATTTCATGCTCTAACTATTACAACCCTATCAACTGTTCATTGCGTTAAATACTTATTGAGAAATGGGTTTCATTATGTGTTGACAGAAAAACTATCGAGTGATGACATCGAAAAATTTTTCAGCAACCTCAGACACATGGGAGGTGGAAATGATGCTATGGACTCTCGCTCGTGTCTCCATGCAATAGAGACAACATTGAAAACTGGCATCATTTATGCATCAGTCCACGGCAACACAGGCGGCATCCAAAAAAGAAATGCAGCAAATTCATCTTCAATGATACAGTTGGCAAGTCCAGAAACAGAAAAAGAAAATTGCCCACTTCCTTCAGAAGTCATGGGAATACTGAAGGAAGAAATAACCAGTAAGTTTTTCATTTTATATTAGCTCTATCAGTTGAATAAATTGTTTCGCATGCAATTGTTGGTAAATAATGCTTTATCTGATTACATTGAAAGGCTATATAGGCTTTCAATGTAAAATGTCTATATAAACAGGCCTATATCTTCTATTCTTGACATTTAAAATGCATCTGTGTAAGTAAGTTAAATGTTAAATAATAGTGCCATAAAAACCGTATACAATTTTAAAATACTTATTTATAAACTGTTCTTATAATTTTGATGTTTTTTCAATTATTATATGGGTCATTCTTCAAAAAGTTTAACTTTTCTGTCACATGCCTTTTACAGTAAAACTTTTAAGGAACAATTCATTTAACAATGCTTTTTAATTCCATCAAAAATACATCCAATTAAACCTGCAAACAATTTTTTTAATAATTATTTTTATTTTAGTATATTTTTGGTTCAACATGCGAATTCTTACCTTCATGGCATGTCACCTACTGTGTTTGACTGTTTATGTTGATTAATAACTTGTTTAATTAAAAGTATATGCTTATTTATTTATTATTCCTTTCACAAGTGTCTCAAACACTAATTATTTAAGTACATTTATTTTTTAAATATTGTGTTTTAGTTCGTTTTAGTAGGATAAAGAGCAGGCCCGGATCTTGGGGTAGGCGACCTGGGCGGCTGCCTAAGGCGGCAGATTTTAGGGGCGGCAAATTTCGAAGTCGAATTTTTTTTTAAAGTATGAATATGTGTTTTAGCGATATAAGATACTTAGCTTCGATGGTACAAAAAATAAATAAATAAATAAATAAATGAATAAAAAGAAATAAATGAATAAATAATAATAATAATTTAGAGTGTACCAGTGCTACGATGAACAAAATCAATGATCAATGTGAAAAAAAGATATAAAATAAACCAGTACAAGGTACGCAGTGCGTACTGTATGTAGTAAGAAAAACAAATGACTATAGTTGTAATGTATATGTCAGATGAAGTAATGATATTTGTAACTTAATAAAGTGAAGATGGATTTATGCTGCTTGATCCAACCGTTGTTTTTATATATTTTTAAATAAACAATACAGTTGCTTCGCTATTTTTTTTTTTTTTAAATAAAGTTTCCATCTATGGTAACACCTATCTTCCTGGTTTCTTAAATTCACAATACAAGAGCAGCTTCCATTTCCATAATTTTTGCATTTTTCTAAAATACCACTCGGTGAATTTTTGCGGATTTTTTCTTGACTTGTAGTGCTTCCTTCAACGCATTTTATAGCTGTTTATGCATATAACCTTTAGTTTTTCTTTAATAATCAGAAACTTTCTCTTTTTCTTTCATCTTCATAAACTTTAGATGAAACGGCGCTCTTATGTGTCATTATATTTCACCAAAATTCACATTTAGAATGAAAAAAATAAATGGAAAATGAGGAGTATTTGTATAAGCAATGTTCAGACTCTAGTACGATATGGGAACGTCTGCTCTCAGTGATGCTAAAGGGATGAAGGTCCATTCACGAAAAAAAAAAAGAAACACTAGAAAGTAACAAAGCCGATACTTACACACTACAATTCGCTTCCGAAAATTTTCGTGTTGCGGGCGAGGAATTCGCGCTAGATCTAAAATTGTTTACTGGGAGGAAAATCGCTTTATAGAAATTTCGCGTTAGTCGGATCGTGATCGCGTTGTAGCGGAAGTCGACTGTACTCCCAACTTACTAAATACTATTTTTAACACACATTTGATCTAAAAGGATAACTACTAACTAAGCCGTATTTTAATTAAGAGTGCTTAATATTAGATTCCCACCATTCATTAAATTAGCTCATTGTTTGCACAATTAACATAAATACGACTGCGATATTAAATTGGCTTCGATTTTTTACATAAAAGGGTTTTTCTTTCTTTTTTTTTTATTTCCGTGAACAGAGCATTTTTTAATTTTTTTTTATTTATGAATAAAAAAATAGGAACTTAGCTGGGCCATTGTTTATGGTTGTATCTAGTAGGCAACACTTTGATGTAAGAATGAAAAGAAAGAAAAAAAAAGAAAAATTAATTTGAATTTTGACATCTTGAATTCAAATTATGTTTTTCGCAATCACGAGTGTGTGTATGTAGGCGTGTGTGTTTGTGCGTGTGTGTAGGGCGTATGTGTATGTGTGTGTAGGCATGTGTGTTTGTGTCTGTGTGCTGGCATAAGTGTGTGGGTAGTTGTGTATATGAATGTGTGTATGGGGGGGGTATGTGTATGTATGTGTAGGCATATGTGTTTGTGTCTGTGTGCAGGCATGAATGTGTGAGTAGTTGCGTGTATGTGTTTGTGTATGTGTGTGTACGTGTATGTGTTTGTGTGTGTGTGTGCGTGTGTGTGTGTGTGCAGTTGTGTATGTATGCGCGTGTGTGTAGGACATGGATGCAACCTGGAGACGGCTTTCGCTATAGGAGCAGCATCGTGAGGACCCGGTCAACGGTGATGGTGCCGGAGGGTGGCGGTGGGAAAATAAAATCAAAGGACATCAAAAAAAAAATTTTGGAAAAAAATAGAACCGACTTCAAAATTGCTCTAAAAAGGAAAAAATAATTTTATTCTTTAAACACCATCGATAATACTTTTAAACATAATTTTTGAAGTTGGCGCAAAAACAAAAAGTAAAATCCAGTGTAACCATGCTTCGTTCATATTTTTTTCAGAAAATCATCCAAAGTTAGAAACGAAACATTTATATCGTTACTCAAAGATGCTGTTATCAATGCATAATGTATGTGGTAGTAAAGGAACTAGGCCTGGTAAAATTTATTGTTGTAGTTGAATTATGGCGGTGAATGATCTGTTCTATCGTGTTTGCGCCAACTTCAAAAATTATGTTTAAAAGTATTATCGATGGTGTTTAAAGAATAAAATTATTTTTTCCTTTTTAGAGCAATTTTGAAGTCGGTTCTATTTTTTTCCAAAATTTTTTTTTTCATCCTTTTTAGTGTAAATGTATATATTTCTGTAAAAGTAAGAAGTTACCATCATGAAACTTTACCCTTTTTTTTCCTAAAAATGCTACATACTAAAAAAAAAAAAAAAAAAAAAAAAACTATAAGCACATCTTAAACTTTAAGCGATTGACATTAAAAATGTATCTTTACCACTTGAGAAAATGCCGGAATTTTCCAGAATCGGAAAGATAAAGAAATCGATAGAACATTCGAGAAAATACGAAAAGCAGAAACGAAATCTTAGTAAGATTCACTTTGTCCTAGTCGGACAGGACCCGGGTTGCTCGCGTGGAAGGCGAGAATTCTACCACTGAGCCACCGTTATTCACGGATGGAATGCGCGAACTTCGTTACAATATTTTAATCATTTAATAGGGAAATTGCATGAAATTTATGGTTTTTTGCCCATAACTTTTTTTCTAAAGGACAAATATGGTCAAACAAAGTAATGGGACCTAAGTTGAGCCATCCCCTATCCATTAAAGAAAGAATCATCAAAATCGGTTCACTAGGTGAGACGCTGTGAGTGGACAAACAAAAAAAAAAAAAACATACATACGGTATGAACTGATAACCGCCTCCTTTTTGAAGTCGGTTAAAAATAGTCAAATGCGAACAATAAGCAATCGTGATTGCTCAACAAAAGATTTCGAAATTTAAAAATAATTGCATTCAAAAGTTTCATTTTCTGGAGAATGACCCATACTTGCATGACATAAATTATTTTAAACCCATGAAGAGAATATTCAGTGACAAATAAAAATTTTATACTTTTTAAAAGCAGCATTAAAGTTAGTTAGCTACAAACGAAGTGTAAAGAATAATATTTGAAACAAGGAACTATATACATTCTTTATTAATCTTACTGCACTCTCTCTCTCTGAATATTATTGTGAAAAAAGTCAGTGAATTAGTATTGTCTTAATTGCAAATTAAAAGTGCTGTCTTAACAGCACTTTTAATTGCAATAATAACATTAACATTCATAATATGCAGTGCATATTTTCAATTGCGTAATTTTCTCAAAATATATATTTCATGAAAGTTAAATTTTGTGTTCAAAGATTTCTCATTATTGTTCCTTGCATCATTTTAGACTCACCTGTCACCATGCGAAGAGCTACTTTAGCCGTGATAGCAGGATATTTAGTGAGGATAGTCTATGAAAAAGATTTAACATGTGTGGAGTGTATGATATCACTCTCTTCACCAAAGAGATCTGCTGTCCATTTGCAACTAATACGTTCGCAAGACAGGGGTGGACTTAAGTATCCAAGCGAAAACTTTTTAAATCTTATTGATACTGTAGAAAGATTTATAAACAGTGCAGTAAGATATTGTGCTAGACACAGAGTTAGAGAGAGTCTCATGACCATAGTGCTTAATTTTTTTCAGGAAAAACTTGAATGTTCATGCGATAATAGCGGTGTTGTAAAAATTATAACAGAAAAATTTTTAAATTTAATGCTTGACAACATCGCAAAATCTCTAACGAGTAAAAAAGCTCCCAAAGGAATAAACTTCCAAACAAAGCCATTGGAAAGGAAGGTTTTAAAACTGTAACCAAAGTTTAAAATGTTACTTTATAATATTCCTTCAAAACCTGTAATATATATATATTTCAACAAACAGTAACTTTTTTGCACCTTTCTATACTCTTTCTCTTTGGCAAAAGTTTATGTATTTATTGTATAATTTGTGAACCATTTGGAAACATTATGTATTTTGTACATACCATGGGCAGAGTCAGACTTTTGCATGTAGGGGGGGGGGGGGGGGCTATGATCCAAGGCCGGCACGTCGGCCGGCATCAAAAACTCAGGTAGACTGGTCTTTTAAAAACCCTGATCTTTTGACAGATACTTCATACGTAAGAAATGCCTTTGAATATGTTGCAAATATTTTCTCCTGATGTACCCTTGGTCAAGTGTTTGTGTTCATGTATTTTGCAATAATTATACTATACAGTACTATATGTAAGTTAATAAATCTATAAAATGTGAAAGTAGCCAAGCAATGATGTAGTGCAGTATTTAAATAGAAATTAAAACCAAAATGTTTCTTGAAAAATATTACATTTGCATCAAAAACCCAGAATATTATATGTAAATTGTTATATTGCTCTATGAAATGTAAAAATGCTAATCAGTGATTGGATGCAATATTTAAACAGAAGTTGAAACTTAAATGTTTTTTGAAAGAAGTCAAGTTTTCAATTAAAACTCAGGTGCACAGGGATTTTTTAAAGCTGATGATGCTTTGTTAAAAAGCGTCATGCATAACCTAACCATAAGCAATACTTTGAACATGTTTCAATTTTTTTTTGTTGTTATGAACCTTTTGTCAAGTATTTGTGTGCATGCATTTTGTAATAATTATATCTGGAATGGTACATGTGTGCAAATTATTATATCTACTAATAATATGAAGCTAAAGAGTTTGTTTGAACGCGCTAATCTCAGGAACTATTGGTTCGAATTGAAAAATTTTTTTTGTGTTGAATAGTCCATTCTTTGAGGAAAGCTGAATAACCTAACGCTATGGCTAAAAGGAGTGGAACAGCGATACAAAAGGTTATGAAAATGGGAAAATTTATATTATAATATGAAATGCTTAGAGCGCAGAAAGCGTAGACACGGTGGCTCGACCTGAAGATGCGGGCTTCACGATCCAATAGGCGTAGGTTCGAGTCTGACATGAGACAAATCACGAGGGAGCTTTTTAGAGAAAAACCTTTTAGTGTTGATTAATCCATTTATTGAAAAAGGATAGAGCAACGGTCGGCAACCCGTCGATCTCGAGTCCAATTTCAGTCGATCGCAGCAACAGTTTGACCTCATTTCTTTTTTAATGAGTACTATGTTTTGTGGGGAAAAATTAGATTCAATTTCTAAATCAAACGCTATTTGAAAAGTTTTCAAAGCTTTTTATAATCACCGCAAGGACCACAATTTAAAATTTAAAGAAAAAAAAATATCTTTATATCTTTTGTTCTTGAAAAAAAGAAATGAATTTACAGATAAATCTTGATACGTGAATGTCTTGAAAGGAAAAAAAAAAACTAAAATAAATATCCATTAGTATCCGAAATTATTTTAATGTGCCTTAAATGTTCACGGAATATTTTGCAAGTAGTTCAAAGCAACTATTCAATTAAATTCATTCGCTTCCCCACTTTCAAGTCGATCTTAATGTTCAACGAACTTGGCAAGTAGAGCGTTAGTTTGTTTAGGTTACCGCTGGGCTAGAGGCTGTTCCTTTTTCTTTTTTAAATCAGATTGACCGAAATATTTCGAAATATTTGTAATCCGAATTAAACGTTTAATTTATTGTTAGGTTTAATGAATTCCTAATAGACGGCGGAGTAATCATCGAGAGGGCGCTGGGCGACAGCCTCGCTAGCTGCGAGGAACCATGCCGCGCGGTTCAGACACGTGGTCGATTAGGCTATTGTAGGACTCATGTGTTCAGCAAAGTGATTTTTGAATGAGTTTTTTTTTAAATTTTTTTCGGTATTCAAGTACATAATTTGATTTTGCAGAGTTTTTTTTTTATTGGGTTTTGTTTTCCTTGTTTTTCCAACGTTTGTTTTTGTTCTTATAGTTGAAGATATTTTCTCATCGAAGTAAATAATTTGATTTGTCGTATTATTCAATTATGATTGTTCTTCATAACGTTTTTATTATAGTATTGTTTATTTGGCGAAACATTTTAAATTGCAGAAAAAACCCCGCTGCACTCGCTAAAAGGCAGTGTTACGGTGGCATGGTTACTTGGCGCGTTAAGCGATGAACTATACAGTTGAAGGATTATTTTCAGTTTTACAGCTGCTGTTAATCTTATGTGTTTTGAAGAATAGTTTTAAATTCCAAGGAGACTTAAATGCGTTTTTTGAAAAGGTGTGTCTCGTTTTAGATGAAGAAAAATGTTCATTTCATATCAGAAGGAGGGGGGGGGGATAAAATTTTTTATTCAACGGACTTGCTTTAAATTCTTAGCACGGGCATCGCCATGTGGGTACTGCTAGTAGCTCTATAAAATGTAAAAATCGTCAAACTATGACATGGCATATCATTTAAATACAGAAGTTGAAACAAAATGTTTTGTGAGTAATCACATTTTTCATTATAAACTTAAGTAAACTGGACTTTTACAAATCTGATCTTTTTACAAAAAGGTTCATGCTTGAGAAATACATTTGACCATGTTGTAAATATTCCATATCTTTATGTAACCTTTGCCGAAATATTTGTTTCACGCGTATTGTAATAATTATACTGTTCGAAACTTACTAATTATCTCAGCAGCATTTAAATTCAATAATTTTCAAAAAAATTGTTTTCAATTCTAAACCATATTCCATTCATCATTTTTAAAAAATGATATATAAAGAATAAATACTTTCCCTGAAAAAATTTTTCCTTTAAAAAGAAGAGTGTCCCATCCCATTTAAATTTTTTGGTATATCATACATATCTTTGTAGTTTTATGCACAAGATGTTATGTGATTTATTAGTTAAATGGTTTAATGCTACTTTTGATTTTTATTTCCAACTTCCTGATTCAACAAAGTTTGAAGTACTTGGAATTATTCATGCTTATGGTTTTGTACTGGCTATGTTTTAAAATTTATCCATCAATTATGAAATAACTATTGTGAAGGAAAAATTGTAAAAAAAATATATCGTACACAATGTATTTCAAGATTGCAACAAGCACTTTTTTTCAAAATGTTCTTCAAACAATTTGATCCTGTATAGAGGTAAATGTTTACCTTTTTATAAGATCATATTTTAGAAGGAGGAAAATGATACTATTTCATACCTATTTGCTTTACATTCCACATTTGATTTGCTCTTTCATTTTGCATTATATTTGAGTAAACCTTAGAGGCAATATTGAATGAATGTTTATATGTAAATTATATTGCTCAATAAATTGTAAAAATAGTCAAACGATGGTTTGGTGCAATATTTAAATAAAGGTTGAAATCAAAATGTTTCTTGAAACGTAATATGTTTTTTATCAAAAACCTAAGTATGCTGGGTGTTTCCAAACTCTGATCCTCTGCCATAAAGCTTCATGCATAATGAATGCCTTTGGACGTATACAAAATATAATGTGTCTTTGTACCATATTTGAAAGAATTATATAATCCTTTCTCTTCCGCACAGTTAAAAAATAAAATAATAATGAGTGTCTGCTCATAACAATATTGTATTGTGTCCTGTAGTTTGAAGACTATAATTAATATACACAATGTGTATCTTAAAACTTTAAAGCACAACTGTTATCATTATTATTATTTAAACTCTAATTCATTACTTTAAATGACTTCCTAGTGAAAAAAAAAATGATACTGATAATGAGCTTATCATTATTCTGTATGTAGGGGAGGGAGAGAAAACACAAACTTGAACAATGTCAAAAATAGGAAAATGTAAATTATACCCTAGTATTTGTTTTGCTATGATTATGAAATAATGCTTCTTTTGGTGTTTATAAAAACCAAAAAGGTCTAGATCTTTGCGGTTAAGTTTTGTTTTTGCACTCTATTTTCCAAAAAAAAAAAAAAAATTAAAAGTTTAAGCAAAGTTAGTCAAATAAAAAAATAAATAAACAAACAAACAAACACACACAATACAACACAAGCAACGAAAAACAAAGTGGACTTTTTACAGAACAGATTTTGTACGTGAAAATATAACTGAAACGTTGAAATGCTTTCTGAAGTTCATACCAAAACAAAACCGTAACTCAAATGAAAATTTCAGAAAGTTAAGCTTTAGCATCCAATGAGTTAAAAACCAGTCATGTTAACAACTTAAAAAATACATTTAGCAAAAACAAATGCCATTTGGTAAATGCACCGAAAAGATAACAGAAGTTTTAAACGAAAATTTACGAAAAACGAGAAGACATTCTTAATTGTTTTGTTTCAAATTATTTCTGTGACTAGTTGCATTGTCCGGCTTTGCACGGTCTTCCTCAAAAATAAACGTTTTGTCACGTGACGCATGTTAAACAATCAGGCTTCAATTAGAGAGAAACAAAATACTGTAAAATTTCCCGTCAAAATAGTCATTCTTAAAGATACAAAACGGCAAATCAAAAATTCCCGAATAAATTAAACACAATACGCCATAAATACTACTAAGCAAGAACAAAATTTTATTTAGTCACAGCCTAGAAAAAAAAAGTGGCAACCTTCCAAACGCTAATTTAAAATGAAATCGCGCAAATGATAATTTTTCGATTTAAAATTTCTGTTCCATTGGGCTTAGTAATGCTTTTTAAAATTTTCCGGTGATTTTACAGTCCCCCCCCCTTTTTTTTAATGTTTTTGAAATTCGAAGAAACTAAAGGAACCTCATGGGTGTTTTTCGCGGGCTTTCGAACGGGATCTGAATCAAAGAAATCGGATAATTATTTCGGTAAAAAGAGCCATTTAATGCCATTTTCGGGTTCTAAAATAAAAATTCGAAGAGTTAGGTACTTCTTTAGAGTTCGAACCTTCCCCCCTCCCCCCCCCCCCGTTCCTTCTCGGGTGCCCAAGAACCTCCCTGCCAAATTTGGACGAGATCTGACGTAAACTGGATTTGTATAGGAAACATTCATATACACACACATATATATATATTCTTTGTTTTATTTATAGATTATCTGACGGGAACTTATTTTACTTAGGAGAAGGTGGTTTGTTCTACTCCCAGTAATGTGACTCAAAGCATAATATTTTTGATTTCCAGGTGTTAAGGGAGATTAACCTGAATTGCCACTACATGGCATTCGAAGGGCGATACGTTGCTCATGAGGAGGGGGGGTGTTACACCCCCCTCCCCCAAATGAGACTACACGAAAGGAAATCAAAAACAATGATTCACCCCCCCCTTGAAATTTAAAATGGTAGATCTGTGCTATACCTATATATTTCTGTGCTAACAGAAATACATAGGTATAGCTTGTATTCTATGGCTCTGATAAAAAGACGTATGACCTTGAGATAGTTCATTTCTGTGTGGAATGAAAATAAGAATACTGGGGAACGGGGACGCCTGACAGACATTGCGAAATATACAGAGGGGGAGGGGGAGTTTAGGAGCTTTTAAAATCTCATTTGGGGGGGGGGGGGTCTCATTAACGGGGCGTGCTTCTTGCATTTTAGGGTGTGTGCCTTCATCCTGGGGGGATGATATTTCTCATTTGGGTGCGCACGAGGGTACAAGGGTAGTCTTTTTCACAAAAATTGATAGGGGGTAATTTTAGAGATTTTTTTAAAATTTCATTTTGAGGAGTCTTGTCATTGGAGGGAGCTCCTTAGCGTTCGAAGGGGCGATACGTTGCACATCCACGTAAGAACGATGACGCACCCTTACCATTGCACGGAGCTCCCTCCACCCCCTAAAAGGGGACTGCATGAAACGAGATCGAAAACCTTCTTCAATTGCTCCCCCCCCCCCTGAAATTTTCAATGTTCTCGGTGCTACACCTAACCCTCTCCTCATTAGCATCCATACATAACTATCTAAAAAATCATAAGCTAGTGCTTGTATTTTATGGCTATGCTAAAAAGATGTATAACCTTGAGAGAATTCATTTCAGTGTGGAAGAAAGCAGAAAGCGAAACTAAAAGCGGGACGAGGGGGGGGGGGGAATCCGGGTGAAGACAGTCAATGAGATTAAATCATGTGCCGTGAGATCAAATAAAATTCTTAAACTACCTCCTAAAAATTTCAGCGTTGTCTGCACCAGGACTCCCCCCCCCCCGCCGCCTGTTTCTTTTCTATTGAAATTAATTCTCTCAAGGTCATACATATTTTTTATCAAAGTCTTACAATTATGCTTCTTCCGATTGCTATATATGTCAGGGGTGAGGGGTCATAACGTAGTTTGTACCATCAACAATTTCTAGGGGGGGGGGGGGGTAAAAAGGCTTCTGATCTCATTTTGTTGAATCCCATAACTGTAAAAAAAACCATCTAAATTGAGGGGGGGGGTCAAAAAATTTTTAAGTTTTTTTGTTTAAAATTATTTATTTTGCATTTAAATTATTTTTTTTAAAACAATTTCGATTTTTTATTTATTTAGTTTGTGTGTCTGTGTATTTCATTTGCTTAACACAAAACTTTTCTAATAAAATGATAATAATAATTTCAAATAAATAAACATAAAATATTTTTAAAAAATAAATTTATTTAAGAAAAGAAGCTAAAAATACAAAAAGAAAAAAGTTCGGGAATATATATTTTGGGAGGGGGGATTTGCGTTATCGAACTTGGGGGGCGGGGGGACACCCCTGGATTTCATACGTTTAAAAAAAACTGAAATGATTTCTGAAAGTTAGGTTTTAGCATCCAATGAAAAAAAAAAAAAAAATCCTATAAAGAGTATAAAAATACATTTGGCAAAAACAAAATGCCATCTGGTAAATGCACCGAGAAGAGTAAAAGAAGTTTTTAACGAAAATTTACGAAAAACAAGGACATTCTTTGTGTTTAAAATTATAACTTTAATTCTCTGACCGGAACTTATCTCATTTTCGAGGCTTGTTTTCCTCGCGCTTTTGTGACTCAAAGAATAATATTTTTCATTTCCAGGTGTTAAGGGAGATTAACCTGGGTTGCCTTAGATGCTTGAAAGTTGAAAATTTGAAAAAGTATGCATATTATAGCAAGATATCTAATAAGTTTGACAGTCCAAAACACATTGTGTTTACCTGTCAGAGCGCATTGTTGGCCTCGCTATAGGCGCCATCTAGGAGCGAAATTCTCTGCCCCTGTCCCTCGCTTTCGAGGCGAAAATAACAGGCTCTTTAAGCAACAGCACAGATTCTCGTAGGCTACGTATTGACAGCAGATAAACATCAACAAGCAAAAGTTTTTCAAGTTTATTCATGTTTTAAAATTTTCTCTGCGATTTTTTTTAATTATTATTATGGCCACAAAGAGCGACGGTGGTATTTAATATTTTATACTTTTCCAATTGTATTTTCCAAATTTTCTATCACTTCATAGATTTGTTATAAACAACATCAGTTAATGAAATTTATGCACGGTATTTTTAAAAGGGACTCAGATATTTGCAATTTTATTTGTAATTTAACAAAGTTTATTTTTCTATAACATTGTAAAATTCATTTTTGTCACTGTCACCTATTTTATATTTTCCTCTGTTTTATATGCTATCATCAGTTGATATTTGCTTTCAATTATATTTTCTAAATGAAAAAATTACAGTTAATATCTAAAGTTGTCGATTTTTATATGTGACGCGACAGAGCTAAATGATTGTATTCGTTTTTTTTAATTTTCTCTCTTTACGCGTTATTTTTTTCAGATTTTTTTCCACAATAAAGCTAGGTTTTCACTTTTTTACTTCAGTTTTTGGATTATTTGATGCCAAGAACTTGTCTCTGCAGAATATTTTGTATCAAAAACACTACCTTATATGATTTAAAAGCTGCTTTTTAAAAACATTTTATTGTTTTTTTTCTTGAGATGAATCGCAAATTTTAAAACATAATATTGATGAAAACTCAGGATGAATTTTGTGCTTAATAGATTAAAATTTGAAATTCAACAATCCTGAAGAAAAGCAAGGATCTGTATAACAAGCTTACAAAATCTTCTGAAAACTTCGTAAAATGTTGTGATTTCTATGAACTATTTGAATCTATTTTATCTACAAATTTCAATATTATTTAATTTCACACTTTTGAATAACTCAATCATGCCTCTCTTACACTTCTAATTAGTGATTGCACAATGCACATTTTGGCAGTTGGACAAATACCGAAGCTTTGACTACAATTGATCATTAGCATAGAACCTGCATAAATACGAGCAGTGGCGCAGTCAGAAAAATTTCCTGGGAGTTTTTTTCAAAATCGGAAATTGTTGCTTCATTTTGCATTTATTTGCAAAAATATTCAAAATATTTGAATAAAGTGTTTCTATGGATTAGTAATTATTCATTTACAACACTTGGTCAAAAGTAATTAATAATTCATCTTGATATTGCTATGACTTTAAAACAAAGAAAGGGATTAGCTTTACTTTAATCTTATATTCAGTTTTTGTGGGGGTTTTTTTTTTGCAAGATCATTAAAACCTTTTCTTCAAATACACGAATATGAAATATTAGCTGATAACGGTTTCGATCTTTCGGTGAGAATTGGGAAGGAGCCTCAGAAAAACCGGTGTGGTAGACTTCCTCTCTCTAGATTTCCCTAAAATGGATTTTTGCAGTGCAGAAAGTACTGAGTGACACATGATACCCTCTGTTGCGTTTTATTGAGATCATTTTAGCTGTTTTATACCTGTTGAGTGCTTGCTCAGCATGAAATATTACTTGCGCATTTAAGAATTGGAAAGTAAAAGTTTAAAGACTGTCTTTTTTTCCTCAATTTGTACGGAAGAGATGAATTTATTCGAGTGCTGGGAGGGGTTTTAACCCCAAAACCCCTCCTGTGGCTGTGCCACTGAATATGCAGTCAAACCTTGTTAAATTTCATCATTTTATTGTAATCTTTATTAGTTAAACACTCACTAATTGTACATGCTAATATTAAATTTTATCACAGAAAATTTAATATTAGCATGTACAGCTGCTAGTTCATTCTTCCTTTGTTTGTTTCTTCAGCAAGCTCTAATTCACTCCTAAGGGTTTTGACAAACTGGAGTGTTTTGGACAGTTTAAAGCAGCTAAAACCTCAAAAACTCAGTATCTCAAAATATTTTCTCTTCCTGATAGATTTGAGGTATCAAGATTGTGCTGTATATCAGTCAAATTATGCTCCACCTGATTTAATGTTCTTAATATCATACAAAATTTTAATAGACCAAGAGCTGACCCCCCAAAACACGATGTGCCCCCCCCCCCCCCAGGGCTGAATTGTCGATTGATTAAATTAAAAATAAATGATCACTTTCGTGGAGGGAATTTTACAGAGTATACATTTAATTGCAAAACAAAATACCTCCTCCCCAGCAATTATAAGTTTACTAGCTGCATTGCCAGGCGTTGCACGGTCTACCTCAAAAATGTACGTGTATTCGGTGTTCCAAGCATTTTATACAATTATATAAATTTTCTCGCTTTCATTACATTTCTTATTCCTGCTCCACTCCTGTTAGTCAAAGCGCAATGTTATATAGCCTATAGCCTTCTCAATAAATGGACTATTCAACACAAAATGAATTTTTCAGTTCGAACCCGTCGTTCCTGTAGACCAAGAGCTGAGCCCCCAAAACACGGTTTATTTGTTTTATGGCGGGTGGCCGGTTAAAATAATAAAAAAATGTGATTAAAAATTTTGGCTCTAATCCCCCCCCCCCCCCACCGCCCACTATTTTTGGGTCACACGCTGCATGGGTGGATGAAAGGTCAAAATAAAAGAAAAATATTAACATAAGTGAAATGGCTAAAAATTATATAATAACATTAAATTAATTAAAAAAAACCACGTAGCAAATCTCCTCTCCAGCTATGTTGGGGAGAATGTGGGAGCGCCCCCCCCCCCCCAGAAGTGAATATCGATTGTTAATATTTAAAAAAAAAAAAATCACATTCGTGGGGTTGGGGATGGGGAACTTTACAGGGTATTTGTTTCATTATTTTGATTTCCAAAAAATCTCCCCCCCCCCCCCCCCCCGTAACTATGGGTAAATTCGTCAAAAAAAAAAGTTTTTTGTTTCTCTTTATTTGGTCCGAGTCCAGTACTATTCGAACTTTCCCATGACCTCTTAAATTGTAAAAAACAATTGCAATTATTTATTTGGTATAAAAAACACGTAGAAAATTCCCCCCCCCCCCAGCTATGTTAGGGCGAACTTGTTGCCCCCCAGGAGTGAATTATCGATTGATTAAATTTAAAAAAAAAAGATTACTTTCGTAGAGAGGAGGGATTTTCTCAGAGTTTACATTTGATTGTAACAGGAAAAAAATCCCCCCCCCCAAAAAAAAAATGTTTTTAATTTAAATTAGAAATTTTGAAATATTTTTGAAAATGAAAGGAAGCAATACAGCGTCCGTACATCTGCTTCTACCATTGTGTGCTCAGTATGAAAAGAAGGAAGGGGAAAGTACAGCCTGTGATGATTTTTTCTTGCTGTTTCGAGGGCAGTTTCGTCAGTGATCAACTCTAGCCAACACAGTGAAGTCGTTATAGCTGTTGGTTTTTCTTTTCGGAGCACACTGTACCACATCCTTAAACTTAAACTGAAAACATAAAAAAAAACTTTTTTCAAAAATATATTTTGATGTTTTTATATTATGAGTGTTTTAAAGGATAATTTTAAGTGTAGCCAGCCACCAGATAAAAGATAATTTAGTATATTATCTCTAGAGTATACATTTAATTGTTTTAATTGCAAAAAAAAAAAAAAATCCCCCTACCCCAGTAATTATGAGTTTATTTCACAAACAAAAGTGATTTTATGTTAAAATTGCAATAACGACTTTTTTACTTGTAAATGTTAATGCGTTAATCCGATGCCTTAAATGAATTTTTAAAATAATAATTTGGAAATTCATATAGATTTATTTACCTTCAGCATATTGGTTGTGATAGTGTCTATCTAGTTTGATAAAAATGTTCCTGCAATCTCGATGATATAAATCTGCTTCTGTTAAGAACTCGGAAAAATCTAAATCACGGAATTTCAGTTTTCAGTGTTTTCGAATCTTTGAAACTTTTATTCCTTCAAATAAAGTTTCTGTCAAAACATTATCTTTTATCTGGTGGCTGGCTACACTTAAAATTGCCCTTTAAAACACTCATAATATAAAAACATCAAAATAAATTTTTGAAAAAAGGATTTTTTTACGTTTTCAGTTTAAGGATGCGGTACAGCGTGCTCCGAAAAGAAAAACCAACAGCTATAACGACTTCACTGTGTTGGCTACAGTTGATCACTGACGAAACTGCCCTCGAAACAGCAAGAAGAAATCATCACAGGCGTATACTTTCCCCTTCATTCTTTTCATGCTGAGCACACAATGGTAGAAGCAGATATACGGACGCTGAATTGCTTCCTTTCATTTTGAAAAATATTTCAAAATTTCTAATTTAAATTAAAAACATTTTTTTTTTGGGGGGGGGGATTTTTTTTTCCTGCTACAATCAAATGTTAACTCTGAGAAAATCCCTCCTCTCTACGAAAGTAATCTTTTTTTTTTATTTAATCAATCGATAATTCACTAATGGGGGGGCAACAAGTTCGCCCTAACATAGCTGGGGGGGGGGGGATTTTCTACGTGTTTTTTTTACCGAATAAATAATTGCAATTGTTTTTTACAATTTAAGAGGTCATGGGAAAGTTCGAATAGTACTGGACTCGAACCAAATAAAGAGAAACAAAAAACTTTTTTTTTTTGACAAATTTACCCATAGTTACTGGGAGGGGGAGATTTTTTGGAAATCAAAATAATGAAACAAATACCCTGTAAAGTTCCCCATCCCCAACCCCACGAAAGTGATTTTTTTTTTAATTTTAACAATCGATATTCACTTCTGGGGGGGGGGGGCTCCCACATTCGGGCCCCAACATAGCTGGAGGGGAGATTTGCTACATGGTTTTTTTAAATTAATTTAATGTTATTATATAATTTTTAGCCATTTCACTTATGTTAATATTTTTCTTTTATTTTGACCTTTCATCCACCCATGCAGCGTGTGACCCGAAAATAGTGGGCGGAGGGGGGGGGGATTAGAGCCAAAATTTTTAATCACATTTTTTTATTATTTTAACCGGCCACCCGCCATAAAACAGATAAACCGTGTTTTGGGGGCTCAGCTCTTGGTCTACAGGGACGACGTGTTCGAACTGGAAAATTCATTTTGTGTTGAATAGTCCATTTATTGAGAAGGCTATAGGCTATATAACATTGCGCTTTGACTAATAGGAGTGGAGCAGCAATAAGAAATGTAATGAAAGCGAGAAAATTTATATAATTGTATAAAATGCTTGGAACGCCAAATACACGTACATTTTTGAGGTAGACCGTGCAACGCCTGGCAATGCAGCTAGTAGACTTATAATTGCTGGGGAGGAGATATTTTGTTTTGCAATTAAATTTATACTCTGTAAAATTCCCTCCACGAAAGTGATCATTTATTTTTAATTTAATCAATCGACGATTCAGCCCTGGGGGGGGGCACCACGTTGTAAAACTGCGCCCCGCGTAGCAACCCCCTCCATAAGTGTGGGGGGGGATTGCTACGAGTTTTTTTTAATGAAAAAACGTTCAAACTTTGGGGGTTTTTTTTGCAACTTAAACAGTCATGCGTAAGTTCGAATAATACTCGACTTGAACCAAATAAAGAGGAACAAAAAAAATTTTTTTTGACAAATTGACCCATAGTTACAGGGGGGGGGGGGATTTTTTTTGGCAATCAAAATAATGAAACTAATACCCTGTAAAATTCCCCCCCACGAAAGTGATCATTTTTTAAAAAGTTTAATAATCGATACTTTACCCCTGGGGGGCACCACGTTCGCCCCAACATAGCTGGGGGGGAAATTCGCTACGTGTTTTTTCTTATTAATTTAATGCTATTATATAGTTTTTAGCCATTTAACTCATCACTTTGATATTTTTCATTTTTTTGACCTTTCATCCACCCACACAGCCGTGTGACCCAAAATTAGTGGGGGGGATTCGAGCCAAAGTTTTAAATTGCATTTTTTTTATTATTTTAACCGGCCACAAGCCATAAAAGAGATAAATCGCGTTTTCGGGGGTCAGCTCTTGGTCTATAAGCTTTACCTGATATTTTTTAATTACCTAATGTCTCCAGTTAAAAGATTTATTTTTGCTTTGCATCATTAATCCCTAAAATGCAAATATTTATTTTTTCTTCTTTTTTTGGTTTTAAGTAGGAGCCACGAGTTTCATTAAATATTTCTCAAAATTCCACATCTTTTGAAAATGTTAAAATTGTTAACTTTTTCATGTTAATTTTTGAGCAGAATTTGGTAAGTAGAGCTACCTGTCTGGGGTGGGTTGGTGAGAGTTTCAAAAAGAACTTTAGTTACACTTTTAATGATAATTGGCACACAGAAGGGAGGGATCCAGGGGGTCTTGACTCCCCCCCCCCATAACGCATAGCTTTTCCCCCTATTGCTTATGATTGTATGTATTTTGTACTTAAAATAATTTTAATCAATAATTTCAGTTCTAATAAATAAAAAAAATAAATCCTCATGGTAAAATATATTTTTTTAAATTTTAAAAACAAATTGCACTAGTGAGAGATTTTTCTTGAGTTCATGAAGGTTAAAAACATAACTGAGAAATACCATATGTGATGAACGTTTAAATGGTCTTGCACTGCTGAATTCAAGCAACGTCACCGTGTGCGTAGGTTATAAATCAAATCCAATGGAAAAAATTAGCTAGAAAATTAGATTTTTCTCTAAAATATTTGTGAGCGTATAAAAGCAGACTGTTGACTATAAATGAATACACAGTCATAATTATGTTTTTAGTTTTGTAATTACAGATTAAAAGGAGATTTTATTTCTTCTATGAATTTGATGCTTCTATAACAATGAGTTTGCCTTGCTGTTTTCTTTTTTGAATTATCAGAAAAGAAAATGCATATATTCTCATGCTTTCTGATACTTTAATTAAGTACAGTGTAACTTCAATTTATAACAATGCCAGATTTACGATTTCTCCAATTTAATGATATGTTTCACTGGTACAGATTTGACTGCATTGAATGATTACTCCTCATTGATTCCATTGAATGATTCATTGATTTGCTCCTAAATTTAATGATATCCTTGATTTAACGATAACTTTTCCAGTCCCTTGACAATCATTAAAACGAGGTTATACTGTATTTGTTATTGATGTTTTTTTTTCATTAATTTATGCTAATTATTTAACCAGTTTTTTAAACTTCTTTTTTTTGCTTTCGAGAATCGATAAAATCAAGTGAATATGTTTGACAGTGTATCGGGTAATGATATGAGTATAAGACTTTCGGCCCTGGACCCTCCATTTTCAAAATTCCTGTGTGTGCCACTGAATAAATACCATCAACATTACAGTCCGACCCCAATTTAATGAACCACAAATTTTGTGATTTGGCGAATTTTTCCTTTTTCCCAACTAAACTGAAGGCAAAAACCCCTATTTACCGAAATATATACCTCAAATTAACGAATTATTTTAACAGCCAAAAAAAAAATTTTTTTTGTTAATTTGAGTTAGGAAATATTGGATTATTTTTTAAATGATGTATCCATATTGCCCGAAGCAGAAAAAGACTTTTCTTGGAGTCTGCAGTTTTTGATGGCCGAGGAAACAATCAATGAACAGCGATTCTGATGCAGAAAGCGATAATCCTCACATCAAAACTTACTTTTTCAAATGCTTTAAATGGCCTGGAAACTAAAAACATATCTCATGCCGCAGGCTGTAACTGACAGTATTTTCTTCTCTCCATAAAGTCGAAAAAGAACTATTTCGAGTCAAGTATTAAGGAAATTGGCAAAAATCTATTGCTCAGTACTTTAAAATTTCAAATTAACTAGTGAGATACTAATAGTGAGATAACTTGTTAGATGTAATTAACTAGATTATAAGAGGCAGAATGCTGAATAAACAGTAGTTCATAAAATTAAATTTTAAAGTAAAATAAACACTTTCTAAGGTAAGTGAAGTGTTTTTTTTTTAATTTTCACACCTCGATATTACAAATAACCCTGATTTAGAGTATAAAAGTCCCAAGTAATTCATTAAATCAGGATCCAACTGTATTAACTGAATGGCTTATGGTTCCAAGAGTTCAATACACGCAATGTTTTAAATTTAGTATGTTTTATTGCAAGTTGAGATTGTGCATAACATAAGAGACAACATTTTATATATTCGATAATAGTAAAAAGAATGCCATAAATTTTCTTCTGCCGAATCTCATCTCATGATGCGGCCAGATCGAAGCTTTGGCGAGACCAAAGCTTTGTCCCATCTCCACCTCTAATGAAAAAACCAATCTGCCTGCTTTTAGAAATAACTCTCATGACTTAAATTGTTTCTTTAACCATTGTAAATGAGAAAATTGTAAATTATTTTTCAATTTTATCATTTTCCAATTATCAATATGCAATTCTAATTCTATGCATTTTTTTTTTTTTTTTTTTGTAGATTTTGAACAGTGGTTACAAAATGTTGTTGATTATTATTCGAACTTAAGTGATGTTGAAAGAAATCTCACTATTGATTGCATTATAGCTTGCAGTGGCTCTTCACAGTTATTACATTTACATTCTCAAACCAAAGCACTTTTACATCGTGACTTTTTGAAATTATTGCCAGCAGAACTGAGGGAGCATCTATTGTCATATCTGGATGGCAAATCTCTATTAACTTGTTGCTGTGTGAGCAAAACATGGAACGAAGTCATCTGTTCATCTTCAAGGGTCTGGCAACAAGCTTGCTCGCGATCTGGCCTTGTCATCTGCAAGTATTTAGATAATATTGATGCAAAGTATTGGAAGTCATTTTATGTTGAGATGGCTAGAAGGCGGCATCAAATGATAACACAAAAGTGCTTCAACTCAAAAACATATGATCGTAATTTACGGCGAGTAACTGCTGTTCACTATTACAAAAGCAAAGTCGCAACTGGTAAATACATGTTCTATACTTTTGTTTTTAAATTTAGTGCTTGTTCTATTGAAATATTTAACTTTAGTTTCTCAAACTAAATCTTTTTTGTGCTATTGATTTTTAAAGTTGTGGGAGGGAGGAAAGGGGTGCCAGAAAATACTCACCCCAGGTACCATCATCTCTTGGAACGGCCTTGCCCTTCTCCCTCCTTTGTCAAAGTCTTACATTTCCCTATACCTTGTGTCTTCACCTCATCACATTTCATGATGTCTTACACACACACACACACACCAAAAATATTTCAACCAAAATGTATGATGTCATACTTTACCTCTCCCTACCCCTTTTCATAAGCTGTTACATTTTCACTAGTGCCCCTCCCCACCTAGCCCATACAAGAGTGACATCATTTGTGGGCAACCTCTAAGAATTTTTTTTTTCGTATCCATTTTGAAATTATAATTGTTTGCAATATAAATTATTTCATTTTTTAAATAATGGGTGAGAAAAACAATGAAAAAGATAAATTGCTTTGAAACTAATTTATTGTGTGATTGCAGTTGATATATCTTGAAGGAGAACAAGTGGGTACATTTGCTGCATTAGTTAGAAATTCATAAGAAATTGAGCAAACCTTATCTAGGTTTTAGAATTGAAATATTAAAATTATTTTCTGATAATACTTTAAAATATTTAAGATTTTAATTGAAAATGTATGTGTTGCATATTTATTTCCTCTTTTGTCTCTTTCAGCATCTGACAGCAAAATTATACAAATTTGGGATTGTGCGAAGGATCAATGTCTTATAACAATAAGGACCGATGCCAGCATTGCATCTATCAAGTTTGATGATAATATTATTATTGCTTCATCATACCTAGGTCACATGGTGTCTTGGGATGCAGTATCTGGTGAGCGACTAGCCGAGTATATGAGGCATGGAGGTGCAGTCTTTACTTTTGATTACTCCCAGGATTTGAATGTTGTCATTAGTGGAGCTGCTGACTGCCGTATTAAAATATGGGCACTATCAAATGGGTTTCTTTACAAGACACTAACTGATCACAATTGGTGGGTGTTAAAAGTCATGCTGACTCCGTATCCTGCTGAAAAGGGCAGCAAACAGCAAAATCGCCATTTGATATTCAGCATGGACAAAACCACTGTAGTTGTTAGATTAATGAGTTTTGTGGCAGAAACTATAACACCTGAAGGCTTGTACATGACAACTTTGTATTCAATTTTACTTGGACGCTCTGATGATATCTGTTTGTTTACACCAGGTTTGCACTTTGATGGGGACTTTTTGTACTTCCCAAAAGAATCTTTTGATAATCGTGGCTGCGCGGTTTTATGCAAGTGGGATGTGAAACGAAAATGTATGATTTCTGAAATGGAACTGAACTTAAAAGTCAAGGCTCTCCTTGGTGTAGGAAAAAAGTATCTAGTTGTTCTTACTCCCTGGCAGGACAAAACAACTCCAAACTTCATTGTGATGGACAAAGAAAGCAAAGAAAAAGTTGCTTTATGGCATTTACCACCTTCAAAGTGAGTAAAGTCACTATTTCTCTAACTCTGATACAATTTATAAGGATGGAAACATAAAGATTATTGTTGCTATCGGTTTTTTAAATGTATTTTGTTATCAGCAAACAGTTCAGGTTTTGACTGTGTACCTTACTGAAGTATAGATTTTGAAATGTATTTGAAAGCCTCTCTGAAAACATGAATCAATGTAATCTATTTTTGTAACCACCCTCTTCTCTCCTACACACTTCTTTGTTTTTTGTTTTCATCTTATTTGTTTGCTTGAACCTCAATTTAACAAAACATATGTATATCAGATTATGGGAATGCACATCTAGTTCTAAATGTTAATTAACTGTGCATTATTAAAAATCAACCCAATAGTTTAGATTTAAAATTTAGAAAGTAGAGAGTTGTAATTATAGGCATTTTATCTGTATTGGTAACAAATACAACCTTTATTTTTTAAGTTATGCAAAACAAATGTAGAAAAATACTGGTCTCTAAAAATTGTATTTTTGAGGTGCGCTTTCCTTGCATAAAAGAGTAATAAAGGTTTGCCAGAATAATTTGGATTGACTAACTAAAATGGCTGCCATAGCCCATGCATTTATTATGGAGCTCCCTTGCTAGAATGTGCAATAGACCACTTCTGTTTTTGTCAAAATGTGTACAAAAATTATTTAATCACATTCATTTTCAGTTCAGATCCCTTCTAAATCTAGGCCTTATTGTGTGTAGTACCTCATAGAAACTCCCTCCCGCACACGAGGGCCTTGATAACTGCAACACTTTTGGAAATCCAGTTACAGCCAACTCCCGATTATCCGCGGAATAGGGTGGTATGGTAACCGCAGATAATATGAATAATAGATTTTAAAAAAAACGATACTACTGTATTCCATAGTTTAAAAGCATGAATAACTCACATATAAATTTAAATTATAGCTAAAAACATTACGACGTTCAATCCTCTAACATTGAATGTAAAAAATATACATATGTGAAAGCTAAAACCGAACAGTAACACTATAATTGAAAATTAAGTTTAAAAAACATTTAATGACCGTTTAAAAAAAATAGTGAAAAGACCGATGATAAACCGACCGCCGATTATCAGAAGTTTACTGTATTATTATCAAACTTGTACATTGAAACCCAGTAAAAAAAAATGTAATGCTCAAAGCAAAAGAGAATGCTCCTAATTAGAGATTGGACATTATTCAAAATGTCAGTAGCACCCTCAGTGTTAAGAGTTCCCCCATTGTTGTTCTAGATAGAGCACATTAGGTGTGCGTGACATGGCCAATGTATAGCCTGTAATACCTCTGTTAGTGATCACATCAGTCAGAATGTAAAAATCTATATGATTTGTAATAATTTAATTTAAAATGACATTAATTTCAGAGTAATTATTGGTTTGCTTTAACTTTTTTACAGACCTTCTACACCTGACTGTGCTCAGTTATGCCTTGGTGAAAAAGATTGGCTTGATGGATTAGATGGAAACAATGATCAAGGTGTTTTACTGACTGCTGCAACCGATGACAACTCGGTCTACGTGTTGAAATGGTCACCTCGCTCCAATGGTGCTGTCACATAGTTTAGTTCTATCAGGTTTTTCTGTATTTCAGATATGGAATTATATACTTTTTCAAGATACATAATACTAAAATATTTTGCAATTAAATATATCTGCACAGCTTGACACAACAGTCATTATTGGCTGTTAAGCACAAACCAAACATACAATACAAACATGTATATTCAGTAAGTTACCACCCTATAGCCAGGGCTAAGGCAGAAATACATGAAATACACCGCCAGCTCAGTCAGTTCCAGAATAGGACTACAGTTTCGTGCTTATTAGCACTCATCAGCCCGGCATAGGAAAGTGACTGAGCTGGAGATGGAAAACCTCTTAAAGAAGCCAAGAGTGCCTAACAAACTGGTAGCTAATATAGAATTAACCGAACCATTGCTTCGGTCACTCGTATGGTCTGTGCTAATTCTATATTAGCTACCAGTTTGTTTGGCACTCTTGGCTTCCTTAAGAGGTTTTCCACCTCCAGCTCAGCCACTTCCTATGCTGGGCTGATGAGTGCTAATAAGCACGAAACTGAAGTCCTCGGCTGGAATTGACTGAGCTGGCGGTGTATTTCATGTACAAAACATGCATGTTCATTATAATGTATTATATTGTTGATTATATGTTATATATGTTGCTGTTATCTATTTGCCATATTGCTGGTTCATCTGTTCTTAATGACTTCAGCCTTTTCTAGTCTATTATGACATGCTTTTCAGAGCTATTGTTGGAAAATTGTTTTGTGTTTCATTCCAAATATTCATTCCTTTACCTTATAGCCTTCTTTTTTGTATGTTTTCTTCATGTATTTTATCAGTGTGTATATATATTAACTTGTTATATATATTTATTGTGATTTTATCTTACAAGCCAATTACTTACAAAAGACTTTCGTTTTGCAATATTATTGCTTCAATGTTTTTGCTTTATTTTTCAGTGAGGATTAGATTTAAAATCATTTTATGTTTACTAATGATTAATTATCTTGTGAATGAAATACACAATTTTGAATCCTTGTGTTTTTAATATTTTTTTTTTGTAATACTTGTTACACAAGGCCATAGCCAGAAACTTTTATAATTGGGGGATATAAGGTGCAGGCTTCGCTTGATGTGTGTGGGGAGGGAGGGTATCAGCCAGTGGCGGATCCACAGGGGGGGGGGGGGGCGATTGGGCGATCCCCCTCAAAAGGTTTGTAAACTCAAAAAATGTCTGGGAAAAGGTCACCAAACTCTCCCCTCCCCCCAAACACAATCTCTCTCATGTCATCAAAGATCGCCAAAATTTTGAATTTTTAGAGTTTCAATTTCGAAAAAATCGGCGGAATCAAAAACTTTTTCGAAAAAGTCGTTAATGAGGGCCTTCAATTACGTTTTTAGAATTTCAATTCCAAAAAAATTCCCAGGGAGAGCCCCTGATTCCAAGCCCTTCCCCTAACATCAATGAAGATCCTCTAACAATATGTTTTTAAAGCTTCAATAACAAAAAGTTGAGGGATAGCTCCTAACTCCATCCCTTTCCTTAGCACTACAAAATATGGCCAAGCATCGCATTTCAAGGCTCCAATTCGTAAAAATTTCTGATGGAAAGTTTCAAACCCTGTTCCTCCCCCCTACATCACAAAAGATGGCTTACAACTCCGTTTTCAAGGCTTCAATTTCGAAAAATTTCCAGAGAGGAGCCCTCCCCATGTCCTTTCCTCATCTTTCAACTTTATTCAAAGATCGTCTAAAACAGAGTTTTTGGAATTCCTACATCGAAAAGTTTCTGGGGAAAAGTTCTGAACCCCATGTCTCCTGCTACGTCATCAAAGGTGGCCTATAATTGCGTTTTTAGGACTTCAATTCCGAAATTTTTTCTGGGGAAATCCTCAAGCCCCCTGGTTTTTTTGTATCATTTAAGATATCTAAAATCAGGTTTTTGAAGCTTTAATACAAAAAAAAGAAAAGAAAAAACGACTGGGGAGAATTCTTGAATTTCATCTTTGCCATTCAAGCAACCAAAGATAACAAAATTGTGTTTTCAAAAATATACCCTTAAATTTCGAAAAATTTCCGGAGGTGGACCTCCAAGCCTCCCTTCTTCTTATTAACCACCAAATAGTCTAAAAATGCGTTCCTAACAAAAAAATTTTGAGGGAGAGCCCGCAAACACTTCTACTTATGCACAAATATTAAACAACTCAATCAACAAACAAATCCATAAATACAATTGAGGACCTAAATGGCCACTGAAAATATTTCGCGAGTCTTCAAACAAATCAAAAGTTGAAGGGTTTAATTTAGATGATGGATCCAGACTATTAGAAGAAATTCTTTTTTCTCTTTTTTAATTTTTTATTTTTGTTACATTAATCACTTATAACTTTTATTCAAACTCTTTGAACAATATACATTATTCGGGGGGGAAAAAGACATCATGCTTCATTTTTAAAAGCTTTTTAAAGATTTTATTTTCATTAGTCACCCCCCCCCCCCCTTCCCCATAATGCATTACTCAATCGCCCCTCCCAACAGGATCATCTGAATCCACCACTGGTATCAGCACATTTCAGATAAGTAGTGTTACATGTAATTTTATTGATTAAAAAAACAAATTCTTTATTTTTACCCCGAAGTTGCACTTTTAAAGAGGAGGAACAGTATATTTTGTGAAACATTTTTAAACAAAATTTTTTATTCGATGGTGAAAAAAAAAAAAAAAACACATTAGTCAAATTTAAAATTGATTAACATTAAAAGTTGTCCCTTTTCTTAAACTAAATTTAAGAGGAATCAAGCAAACTTAAGTGCTTGAAATTGTACTGTAGATTGAACTTGTAGATTTGCACAAGATAAATAAAATAAAATAAAATAAATAAGTAAATAAATGAATAATTTTTTGTAGAAAAAAATTGAGATTGTTCTTTTTTGTATTCCAATTTTAAACAAAATTTTCTTATATACCTATTTTGAGAACAAAAATTCCTTCCATGCTTTTAATATCTCTACTCAAAAGGTCTGCTTCTGTTTACTTAAGAGTCATTCCATATCAAGTGACCTAGTGGTCCCCGCTCGACCATCTCCGATTAGGATGAAATTTCATAGGGGTGTAGAGATGCCTTTGAAACTAACCTATGCAATTTTTTAACGTTCGAGATCAATATCCTGAACATCTAGGATCTCCCAAAAAAGTGACCCAAAATGGCAAATGAGATTAAATCTCATTTGCCATTTTGTCACAAAAATCATTTTTGTGACAACTAGCCACAGGCTAAGATTGCAGAAGATTTTGTCACACTAGAAATTGAAATTTTTATAGCTCAAAATATGTTTTTGCTGTTGATACATTCAAGTATTTTTGTGACTTAGATTTTGTGTAGCACGCATGTTAACTAGTGTAAAAGCACGGTGGGGAAATTTTTTTGTGGACTTTAGGTTATCATAAAATCTGAACAAAAATAATTCAAAGGCTCGTACTTCATAATTCAAACTTTCTTAGTTCATTAGAACGTTTGTAACTACCATATAAAGAATAAAAAAAGGTTAGACTTAGGGCTGTTCTTTTGTATGTTGATTAAAAAAAGTTGCTTTATACCTTACAGGGGAAGGGGAAACCAACTCTTCGCTATTGCCTTGTTGTTACATATTAAATTCATTTATTTATCTGCCCTAATGTTATTTTACATGAAATATTATTTGCAGGAATTCTAATGTTGATTGTTACATAAAACTTTTTCTACTAAAGTACCCGGTAGCAGAAACAAACAACGCTGCAACGCCCATTGAAGATTTTTGAGCAAGTTTGCAGACTATTTCTGAATCGGAAATATATATATACAGTAGAGTCTCAACTTACACGAGGGATTTATTCCAAAACCTCTCGCATTAGTCGAAATATCGCATTGTGGAAAAGGTTTTGCATACGATTTTTTTGTAAACATACCTAGTTATTTTAGGCATTTTTAAAAACCTCTCAAACTGTTCAAAACGAATTCTGAACTATATATTACCATTTCCTACACAAAGAAGTTTTACTGTATTTAAAAAAATCTGTATTATTCAATTTAAAATAAAACAGTACAGTACATACAGTATGTAGTAATAATGCAATGCAGCACTATAATAGTACTGAGCAGTATACACTAATTATATTTATAACTGAAGATGATGGTGATTTATGCTGCAATGTCAGATTGCTATCCCTGTCTTCCCCTGACACCACATGCACGTCAAGAAACTCATCAGAAGAAGATGAAGAACAAGAAAGAGTGATGTATTAATCTTCTGCTTTCTGTTGAAATAATTCAGTTAAAACTTTCGCATTGTGGACGAAGAATTCACATTAGCTCTAAAATTAGTTACTCATGAAAAACTCGCGTTATAGCCATTCCTTGTGAGTTGAATCTGACTGTAGCATGAGACGACTGCATATATATATTTGCTTTCTTGATGAATTTCTCAAATTTAAAGCTGAGTTCAAAGTGAAATAGAAAAACAGTAAAAGCAAAAAAAGAGGGCGTCTAAATCAATGCAGGATTCCTCAGTGACTAACTGGTCAAAAGAATCTGCTACTTGTGCTTCAGTTTCCTTTTCTTTTTTCTTTTTTAAAGCTTCAATTTACTGACAATTTTTTATTTAGCATTTCAGTTTCAATCATTACTTTTTGATCAATCATAGTAACTGATACGACTGATCTAATGCTGATCTATCTTGCAGGCTACTTTTGGGTTTTTAATTTGCATTGCAGACTACTGAAAAAAATTCTGCTACCGGGGTAAAGTTCATGCAAGATAAATTAATTAAATGCTTAAAATGCTAAATGTGCAATATCAAGTAGTTCCTAATGTGCTGGTCAAATGTTGTTTTTTTTTTCCTTTCTTTCTTTCTTTTTTTTATATTTTCATAATGTAGACAAATTCTACTTAAACCTCTTTTCGATGGTTCTTGTGTGAATAAAAAGTTACTGTTCATTGAATTTTTCTTTTGTAACAAATCGTTGAGTTCTGTTTCATACTTTTCCCTGTGGATTTTTTTTTTTTCATTTTAATATATTTTGGGTATTACACAAAATAATGTTTTAAGGAACGTGGAATTTTTAATACTCATTGGAGCAATTTGACTCCACTTTCCACTAAATACAATTACATTGTAATCTAGCGCCATGATGAGCGGTCAACACCAGCGTTATCGAAGTGCTTGTGAAAAATCTAGATTACGAAAATGCAATTACTATTTTAACTATGGTTGCAGTAATGAATACAATTTTTTTAATATAAATCTAGCAATTTTACTTTTCTAATTTTAGAAATACATCAACAGTTTGCCTTTTTTTATTATTTATATTCAGAAGAACAAGGTAAAGTCCAGAAATAGAAGAATTAATATTCACTACTTAATATTTTCTCATTTTGTCTCTTTTACAACTTTTTTTTCTTTGATGTTTTTTATCATGTAGAGCTTTTATGCTTGAACTTTTTTCACTCATAAATAAGCATACTGCTGTATTGATATTTTTTTAACGTAATTGGAATAATTTTTTATTTTAAAAAATGCAAAGTTTAGTGATTTTCATTCAAGCTGTTTACACTGCTTTGTGTTCTCTCAATTCGTTCCCTCCCCTCCCTCCATGTGTTGAGATATCCTAAGATACAAAATGCAAATAATTGTATGATCTTCAATTCAATAGTTTACCCTATCAGAGTAAATATAATATAATCATAGTAAAGCCAAAACCATATATTTTGGTGACAAGTCTCCAAACACCTCAATTTTTCAAGTCTGGCAGTAGATAATAGTTTTCTTTGTTCCTATTGGGAAATTGTTTTTAAATATTTCTTTTTGTGACAAACTAAAGGCAGAGGCTTTTCTTGTGGCTTCTCAGCTATGCCAATAAGCTTTTCCACTGAGTTAATAAATGCATGTGTTTAATATTTTAGAAAAAATTTCAACTAAACTGTAAAATAAAAGATAACAGCTTCAAATAGCCCAAATTGAAAATTGCTGCTGACATGTGTTTCAGCGTTATAAGAAATGCCTTTTTCAATGCAAAAGAAATAAGCTCATGGATGAAAATACATCCAACAAAAGTCTTTTCACCTATACGCTAAAAACACATGTCTGCCGTAATCTGCAATTTGCACTATTTGTGTTTGTTACAGTAGACCCTTGTTTTACTCGGGGGTTACGTTCCACGGAAATGCTGCATAAATTGAAACGGCGTAAATTGAGACCTAATACTAGTGTTAAAATAGGGGTTAGGTTCCGTAGATAGCAAAATACTTCATTCAAGTGATGACTAATTATACAATAAGTTTAATGTGTATTTATATTGACTTTTATGCACAACATCTATAAAAAAAACATAAATTAATTTTGTGTTCTGTTTATGAAGAAGAGCTGGCCATGATAGTCTTTTGGCAGTCATTAAGAATTTTTCTCTGTAATTCTTTGCAGAGCATTAACACATCCAGGATCACTAGCATCATTTCCATGATCGAATCTTCCTTCACCAACAAATCAGAAAGATCGTTTCTAGTGTCTGGAAATGGCTCAAAAGTTTCAATGTGAACGTTTTTGGTTGTGCATCACCAATGTCGCTATCCTCGTTGGTTTTGGCCTCCTTTGTCATTTCTAAAAGCTCTTCTTTCAGTGAGTTATGAACTGTGTGAGTTTAATAACTTCACTTCTGGAAAGAGGTCTGGAACCAATCGCATAAAATGTCTCCAGTGGCCCAAGATTGATTATTAGCATGCCAAAATGCAGTTGATTACGTGTAATCTGAAATCTTTAGGAGTTTGAATTTAGAAAGAGAGGAAAATTTTATCTGTTTGTATTGCCGCATCCACGTAAAACCGAAACTCATCCGCCTAAAATAAAATAAAGGTGTCAAACCTTAAACCACATATAATTGATACCGTGTAAAATAAACCCACATAAAACGAGGGTCTACTGTATTTCTGAAAAAACTTTTTATACACAAAGTTATTTATTTAACTTAAACTATGTATTTTTCTTTTTTCTTTTTAAATCATTGTTAATTCCCACCAACCCATGTAATTTTTTTTTTCTTTCTTTTTTTTTAATTATAGTTTGATTTATACAAAATGAATTTATAAGGACACTGCTAGGTACAAGGCTTTTTGTGATAATTTTTATTTCTTTTGTTAAATATTATTTTGTTATTTCTAAGTCAATCTTTTGTTCTTGCTTCAGATCATTGGTTTCATCAAGCACATGATGTCTTTGTTTTGTTTATTTTCCAGTAAATTGAGGAAAATTGACTATGTATTCCCACCTTTGGAATCTCACCCCTTTGTTGTGTATAATACTATCTATGTAGTTTGTAGTTTTTTTTTTTTTTAATTTAGTTTTCTAACTGGCAGTGAGAAGCAAAGGGATGTAAGTGAACTTTTTAAAGTATTGAGTAAAATACATTTGAAGTTCAGATCCTAGGTAGGCTTTCATTGAAATTTTTTTCTGAATCCTGCTGTATAGCAGCACCTACCAGGGATACTAGTTCCATATCTTGCCTCAAATCAGAGGATATATTCTCCTGATCTGTTTTTAATTTTGGCAGTTACATCCCTTTGCTTCTCACTGCCTCAATTGTAACATGACTTTCAGCCATTTTTTGTCCACTTGATCAAATTTTATTTATTTGTTGTTTTTATTTTGTAATTGTTGTGTTTGCTGAAAACATGTTTTTTTTAAAGGAGTTAAAAAGATTTATTTTCTTTCTGTTCTTGTTGTTTGGGAGATTCTAGTTTGAAAAATGCTTATATACAATTTGAAACATGCAATAATTTATTAAAAGTTGTTGAGAGTATAATATGTTTGAAATTTACTGTATCCTATAGTTCTTAATTTATAGTTAAATATTTCCTAAATTTCTTATCAATTTTGAAAAGTAATGAACAGCCTTATAAAATTGTTTCAACTTTCAATCTATATATCTTTTCAATTAATAGCGCTTTTCTTGAGCTTTATTGTTGTTGTTGTGTGCCAGCTAGGCTGGGGTGCACTGCTTCACTTTTCCAACTGTACCCTAATTTGGTGTGAAGTCCAACTTCTACAGTACACACATGCCATAAGGACCCGTTTATAGGGTAGGCAACCATTCACATCATAACAACACATTCACACAAAGGAAGGACAAGGCCAGGAGAGAGAAATTACGTCCATGCCCGAGCCGGGATTCGAACTCGGACCTTCCTGTCGTAGTCAAACTTCTCTGACCACTAAGCAAGGCAGGCGACTCTAGAACTTTCCAATTCACTTATGAATTGATAAGGATAAAGTTGCTGAAAGGTAATATTTGATGAAATTCAACTGCAGTATAATTTCTATTTAACGACACCCGATTTCTTCAATTTAATGATGCATTTCACTGGTCCAGGTTTGACTGCATTGAATGTCTATGCTCCTCAATTTAACGATATCCTTGATTGAACAATAAATTTTTCCAGTCCCTTAACAATTGTTAAATCCAGTTTACACTGTAGTTCAGAAAAACTGATTTTGCTACTTCTATTTTTATAGTTAAATAATTTCTGTAAAACTAAAAATATCCTTTCAACTGGTAATTTTATTATAAACAATATTATTTGAAACATGCAGTGTCTAGTTTAATGTTTTGTTATAGGTATTGTTTTAAAATCATTGCAAATTTATGATAAAACTAATAAATAACTTTTACAGCAATAAACAAACACTTGTTAATGAGATTTCTGACATTTAAGTTGTAAGTATTTTGTTAATTTTATCTATAATTTTATCAGTATCTAAGCACTGGAGTATTATTTCCTTTGTTGTTAAAATTTCTATGAAACTGTGATAATAAAATTCATGCTGGTTTTTGATAGAATAATGACTTCAATGAGCTTGTGCTATGAAGATTTGTTATGTAGAATTGAAGATAATGCAGCTTAAAAGCTTTTAAGTTACGCTTTATTAATCCTTCTAGTATTTCTTAGTGTAATATTTATAAGTGTAAGTTGCCACTTTCAAGCTATATAGTATTGCAATTTATTAAGTGGGCCTTTGGTATGTTGTGAAATATTACTAAATAAGCATGAAACATGGTTGTTGCTTTTGTAATTTATTTATGTTTGTTCAAAAACATTTTCATATCATTCTCTTGAATGGTTTTTGTTCAAGGGATTGCACAGCAAATATCTTATAAATGGTTTCACTAGTGAGCAATATCTATAATATGTTATGATATAGTATGCAATTAAAACATGGTCGGAAAAGCTTTTGCTCCATTAAAAATAAATCTCCAAACCATATTTAACTTTATTTTATAATTATTCTGTGTTAAATTATTACAGTAGTTTATTATAATTTAGTTTGTTCAAAAATAAACTTTGTTTTCTTTTTTACTGTTTATTAATAAGTGTTATTATTGCATTCAGAAATGTGTCATTTATTTTAGAAAACTTCTAAACATGTGTGCTAAAATCTGAAAAGTAAATGATCACACTGTAATTAAAAGTACAAATAAAAATGAAAATAGACTTAAAATTCGCTATCAGGGTTTTTATCAGGGTTTTCAAGGTTAATAAAGCAAGCTTCTTCATCCCTATAATAAAAAGCAGCCCACAGCAGCCAGAAAGGGACAGTTCATTTTTTCATTTTGCTAATTTTCAGTCACTTTTTAGTATTTTTATTTGCATATTTTATAATGCTGTGCCATTAATTTTCTGTAACATAGGTTACGTACCAAAAAGAAATGAAGGAAAAAAAAAACAATGGAGAGAATGTGACAGCAGTTTCTGCAACAGCTTGGTTCGTGTATTAATTTTTTTTAAAAATCTTCATTGCCCTTCTCTCCATTCCTCAGAATACAAGTTCCTTTTTTTTGTTACTATCAGGGCTGTATTTAGCTCCATGCCCACATAGGCTAACTTAAAATCAGCCTACCACCTTCCTATTAAAAGAGGGCAGCAAACCTTCTTTGACTTTGCAAACCCAACTATAGCATTAAATCAGGCTTTTACAGAAATACTCTCCTTTTGTTACTTTATTTATTTTTATCTATTATGATGAGAGGAAAACTGTGGGTAGAGTACATTTTTGAGAGATTGACGTAACGCTATAAAAAACAGGTCTGTAAAAATGTCTAGAAAATTTGCAGCTAAAAGCGGAAACCTACTCTGCTTATTTAGCAATTTAACATTGATTGCTGCCTAATTTATTTAAATTTAAGCCTTCAAACTTTTTTCCTGAATAATTTTTGTGTGAATTATAGAAAGATGGAAACAAAATTTCTGGTGACTAGAGCCCAAGGCCGTAGTCAGCGGAGGGGGAGGGGGGGGGGGGCGAAATTTTCAAAGTTTCACATCCTATAAAAAAAATTGCCAGAAATTTCATTTTTCAGACTGCAACTCTGAAAAATTCAAGTTGTCTCCGATCCCCCCCCCCCTCAACAATAGATCGTCTAAACTTTCGTTTTTACGGCTTCAATTCCGAAACAATTTCTGGGTAAGCGTCCACGTAGATTACTGAAGAGTAGCTCCGAAAACTCTCCTCCCTCTAATAACATTACAGAAGATCTTCTAAAACTTTTGTTTTATAAGCTAACTTCTAAAATTTTTCAAGGGAGTGTCTCTCCTGGCTACTGCCTTGCTTGAGCCCGGATTTATATGCAAAATAAAATCCTCAGAATATGAACTAAAGATACCTGAAATATGCAATAAAAATTAAGAAAAGATGCATTAAAATGTTTTCATTCACGCTAATGATTTTCTCATGAGAATAAAAACAAGAATGGAAATTATATACAGTGGCGTAGCTACACTTTCTGCCGTCCGGGGCAGTCCTCTAGTTGTTGCCCTTTCATTGAGACTTATCAAATACATTAAACCGCCGAAAATTATTAAACAAATTGAAAACTTCACTTAAGGAAGGAATAGGGAAACTAATTTAATTCCTACAAAAAAGGGGGGATGGGGATGTCAGGCGCCTATCTCGGAGAAATATTCTAAATTTACATCAAAAATCGCAGTTAAGAGTAACGTTTAGGGGGATGGAGTTCTCTCCCGAATCTTTATCAAAACTGAAGTCAGTTTTAGCTTTTGATGACGTAAGGAAGTTGGGGTCTTTTCTCGAATATTTCCCGAAATGTACGTTTTAAAAATACAACTAAAGTCTGTCTTAGTAGACGTTAAGGGAATGAGGAAGGTTCAGGGGCTCACTACGGTAATATTTAAATTTTTAACAGAGGTTTTTTTTTCTTTGTCTCCAGTAATAAATTTAAAGTGTGATTCCCTCATTTAGATTTTTTTTTCCATCAAAGATGCTGAATCGCCGCCCCTAGCTATGCCACTGATTATATATAATCCGGGCTATATTGAATTGGGAAAAAATGAATGTAGGGTTTTGAAATGAAAAACTCTGTGTTTGTCTGTCTGTCCTTCTCCTCTAATAACTTTTGAGGGAATACTACCACGTCTTATTCGAACAAACTGCTTTTGGATATCTCATTCCTATGTTTCACTTTTTGATTAGGGTTAACGAGAGGCCATGTCTCTCTAGTCAGAAGAGGGGGAGGGGGGGTCAAGCTTGGAATGGGAGTAGTGTAAGTTTTATTTTCTAGGGGAAAGGGAGCCCGCCCGACTCTCGGCGAGCCTGTTTTTGATTTGAAAATTTTTTCTTTCAGTTTTGAACGGTTAAAAAAATTTTTAGTACCACTGCGAAAATTAAAGCCAACATAAAACCTAAACTAAAAGGTGAATTTTCTTCAACCAAGCTTTGTTGGATTAAGTTCTTGATGAAGAACATGTCCCAGAAAGTTGTGTTTCATTTGACTATTTTTGAGGTATTTTTTAATATTCAAACATATACATATATATATATATATATATATATATATATATATATATATATATATATATATATATATATATATATATATATATATACGGGAAAATTTTTTATCTAAAAAACCAACAACACTAAAATAAGTCATTTTATTTTGCAAAAACTAACAAAATTATACATGAAAAGAATGATTTTGCTATGAAAAATGTTAATATGATTTTTTTTAAACTTAAAATTTTTATTTTTGGCAGTGGAAAATGAAAGGAAATTTGACATGTTTTATTTTTCACCTGAATAAGAAATAACTGTAAAACGACTTTATATTTTCTAAAAGTTATTTATGCTTAAATATTGCACAAAATCGCTGAGTTTCTAAAACAAAGGCCATTAATAATTTAAATTTGCGGAAAAATGCAGCCTAAATATTTGGAGAAAATGAATTTGAAAAAATTCTATTTTGTATGGTTGTTAATATTTCTAGTGCTCTATTAAGCAGTTCTCAAATTAATGCTTTAAAATGTAACGATAATTTTTCTGCCATAACTAAATATTCCTTTTCTAAACTTATCACTCCTGATAAAATGACTTTTAAATTTCGTGCTAACTGCTTCGCAAAAAGATATTGTGTGGCATCTCATAGCTTCCAATATTGACTTCAATTTGAAAACATCTGAACTTTTCTTTGCTAATACTGTTAGCAGTTGTGTTGAGATTTAATTTCCAATTCTGATCTGGTTGTCGTTACCAAACCTGACAACGCTGATCAAATTGTTGCTATTGACGAATCATCTGATGTTGATAAAACTAATGATTTGATTTCTTCTAATCTATATTTGGATATTTCCTAATGATAAGGATTGGAAAACTATCAAAGGTCAGTGAAAGCATTCTTCACAATAACCTCGAGATAGCGCACGCGAGCAACTTAAAGAAAAAAAAAACTATTAGTGTGACATGAATTACTTAAATTTTAAATGATTGTTTGCTACATAATAGTTGCTTATAGAGTGCTGTAATTGGGGGGGGGGAGAATGTTTGGGGGAATTATTCAGCTTGGGATTTGGGGGACTCTCCAAAAGAAAAGATGGTTTTTGGAACCAATAAATTTCACAATTGCATTATTTTTACAATCGAAAAGGAAATATTTCGGGCGGGGGGAGGGGGGCGTCTCCCTCCCCGATTACAACACTGGTTGCTTACATATTATATGAAAGATATACAAACTTAAACACAATGCGCATATACAATGAAATTCCGTTACAACGAATTCCAATACAAGGAAATATCCGTTTCAACCAAACAAATTTTCCGTCCCGATTTAACTTCCATAACAATTGTCTGTATTCCATTACAACAAACAAAATTTGCGGTTCTTTCAAATTCGTTGTAACGGAATTTCACTGTTGCATCTTAAACCAGGATCGATGATTGACTGCGCACCAGTGGCGTAGCTACGCTTTCTGGCGCCCGGGACGGTTCCTCATTTTGCCGCCCTTTTGATGGGAAATGGTTAATACATTAAAGAGTCAAAAGTGTTTTAATAAGGTTTTAATAAAGAAGAAAATAAAAATCTTCCTTCTTATTTTTCTTACAGAAGCAAAAAAAAAAAAAAAAAAAAGGAGTTCAGAGCCCCACGGAAAAATTCCAAAAGTTAAGTCAAAACTTGGAACTTTAAGCAATTTTTGGTAACGCCTAAAGAAAAGAGGCTTCGAGCTCCCTCCATTTTTTTTTTTTTTTTTTTTTCGAAATTAAAATCAGTTTTATGCTTTCTTTGGTGACGTTAAGGGGTTGGGACTTCTCAAGAAAGCGTGACGAAATTGAAGTCTTAAGAAAGTAATTTTAGGCTATCTTTAGATGCATGAAGATATTGGGGAAGGTTCAGCGGTGCTGTCCAGAAAGCTTGTCAACTGAACTAAAAAATATGGAAATGTAGGCTGTATCTAGTAGTGTAAGACCCTCCCCTAACTCCAACAAAGACTGGATTTTCCTCCCGAAATATTTTCAAACTTGAAATCAATTTTAGTTTATCTTTGATGACGTTAAAGAAAATAGGGAAGCTCTCTAGAAATTTTATGATGGCAAAGTTTCAAAAACGCAATACAGCACAAGTTTCCAACTATTTCCAAAAATTTCGAAGTCAGGTAGTTTTCCCGTCTCTCTATGAAACTTTTTGAAAATGACGTCCTAAAAACGCGACTTTAGCCGTTGTTTGAAGAACAACGTCATGAGAGAGAGAGAGTTCGGTGGGTTGTTTCCCACTCGAAATCTTTTCCGAAACTGTTGCTCATTTTAAGCTGTTCATTACTGAGAAAAAAAGAAGGCTTCCCTCAGAAATTTCGAAAAATGGACTTTGGAGCCAACTGTGATGACGTTAGGTGATTTAGTGCGTATTTTGGGTCCATACCTTAGAATTTTTTTTAAATTTAAGTTTCAAAAACCCAACTTTAAACATTTTTTTTTTTGAGATACTGGATGGGGATTTTAAAGCTCAAAGTTGATGTCTTTAATACACGTATTAGCCTATCTTTAATCACGTTACAAGAAGGGTCAGGGCTTGACCGCCCTCCGGAATTTGTTGGACCGCCCCCAGAAATTATAAAAACTCAATATTATGCTAAAGGACGAGATGTAAAGGGATGGGGTGGGCGTTATCCCTTGGAAATGTTTCGAGACTCAATGCCTAAAACTGCACTTATGGACTGTTTGGTGACGTTAAAGGATAGGAAGGTTCGGTTGCTCTTCCCGAAAAATGTGACACCGCCCTCAGTCTGTAGCTTCAGACGAAGGAGGAGAAAGAACGAACAATATAATGCTGATATGTCCACAAGAACAACACATGTTTTGTATTTGAGTAATTTCATTATCATAGTCGTGCCACAACCTTAGCATCCAAAGACCTTTTTTTTTTTTGACTCCAGGAAAAAGATCAAAAGCATGATTAACTTGTTGGAAAAACGCGTTAATTTTTTCCGCATCAAAACTGTGAAATTGCCGCCCCTCAAAAAGTGCCGCCCGGGGTGGAACGCCCCCTCCGCCCCTCCCTAGCTACGCCACTGCTGCGCACCCCCCTTTCAATAAAATACACCCCTTGATAAGAGAAAACTCCCCTTAAAAATTTTAATGGCGCAGTCTGTCATACAAAATTTTAGAATTAGTAATGGAAAAAAACCTTTTACGTATCCACTGTTAAGTTTGATAATCATTTTTGCCAACGTGAAAGTCTCTGCCACTCTGTCATAGAGTGCAAGGTGCAATCCTGAGCATAATACAAAATAGATTTTTCTTTTGAAAATTTAACCAATTTTCCGAGTGTTCTTGATTTTCCGCCCAAAGCCCAAACATCTTGTGTTTTTCTCCCAAATTTTAATGGTCAAACTTTTTCTTCTTTGAAATTCTATTGCTAGAATGCACAATTCGAGCGAACTCGGGGTGCCCGGAAGCCCTTTTTTGTGTGAAGGATTATATCACATTTGCCAGTTAGCCAATGGTCGGTTGTCGACGAAAGCTACCTTCATTTTCTGGAACTGTGTGCAAGGCTCGATTAACCTCTGAAGTTAGGTGAAGCTAAATCTAATTTCAAGGCCCATCATCTTTTGATTTCAGTACATATGTTCTAAAAATTCTTTGCACATTAAAATAAAACTCACTAATGCTATATGTATTATTTCCAAAAACGGCCAAGCAAACCAATTATCCCCTTCCCCCGGACGTATTGAACTTTTGTACTTTACATATTTTTGCACTACCATTCGCAGCAGAAGAGGAGATAAGGGTGGTTAGTTGCTGTTTCAGATTAATCACTTCATAAAATTTATCAAGTATGATAAAAGTATATTGAAGCTTGTTGGGGAAAATTCCACGGATGAAAATAGCTTGCTACCACTTTTTTGAACTGTGTCCTCACTGTTTAAAATTCTTCCAAAAGATTTTTTTAACGAGTTCTAAGGTTTGAATACTTTAAAAAATACTTTCAAAAGCAGAAACTGAATTTTTAAAGTTTTGGGCTCCTGTTAATTCTGAGGGGAAGCTTGAGCTTCCTGACCTTTTGGGAAAATCAGACCCTGACTGTGTGGTCTTTTACGAATGAACCCTATAAACAAAACTTATGCTTGCTGCACTTCCCCCCTAAACCCAAATCCATCGTTAAGAATAGAGGGCAGAAGTGACAAATTTCTCCTCTCTTCTAGACTTGGAGAAATAATGATGTATTTATGTGGGTGTTCCGTGTTGTGTATGTACTAGGTTGTTTTTATATTGAGTGTTAGAAATCTTAACTTGAACCCTAGCCCCGACCCCGTTAAAAAATTTTAAGACTTTTGCTTTGGGGCATGAAAGTTCCTGATTAGGTATGCCACCCCCCTCCCAAGTTACGCCCCAAACGCCCTACTTGGGTGCGCAATAGGGTTTCCAATCCCGAAATCCCGCTTGATTTTTTGCAGGATTAATCCCTCGGGATTGAGGGCAAATTTTCGCGGGATTCAAATCTCGCAATTTTTTTCCATGTTAACGTTTACCAACTTTTGCTGCTCATAAAACGAATATTTTAACAAGGATCATCTGAAATTTCAATCAACTTCCTCGGATATCTTTGTGTCAACGGTGGATTTACCATTTAAGAACACAAGAAATTCAGTTTTTTTTTTAGATTGAATTGGTACTCATTCGGGAGGTTTTAGTTTTCATAAGTTCAGCATTTGAGAAAAAGCGTAAAATTTATAAACATTTTCAAAAACCATCACTAAAATTTAAAATCCCGAAAGTTATGCTTTAAACGAGCTGATGTGTGCATCACATGACTTCCTTTTACACCAATTTAATGTCATTTTCTCATTATTGGCAGTTTTAATATGATTCAATAGTTTACTCTCTAACTATCACGAACAATCTGGTTTCAATTAGGCAACAGCCTAATTGAAACCAGATTTAAAAATTAAAAGAAAAAAAAATCTCCAAATTTGTCGCCAAGTTGACGACAAAACTTGGCAACCAAAAGACTGGCGATATATCGCCAAGTGTCCGCCGAATTATAACACCACTTGAGATTACATCGAAATTAACAATGATTTCCCCCCAAAAAGGGGCAAAAGACCCCCTTTGAAGCATCCAAATGCAACCAAAAAGGAAGGTGCACAACTAGACCCCACTAGGAGTCTACGTACCAAATTTCAACTTTCTAGGACATTCCGTTCTTGTGAGTTATACGACATACATACGCACATACATACGTACATACAGACGTCACGAGAAAACTCGTTGTAATTAACTCGGGGATTGTCAAAATGGATATTTCGGGTGTCTGTACGTTCCTAGGCACATATCCACGTGTGGTCGGGTTGAAAAAAAAACTCAACATTCATTTGGGGGTGAGCAAAATGGAAATTAAGGCCGATTTTTGGGTGAAATTTTTTTCGCGAGTATAATATCGCGAGTTCCCTTTTTGTAAAAGGAAGTAAAAATAGAAAAAGTGTACTATAGATTGCAAAACCCGTTGGAGTAGACAGAATGCAATGTTGTAGCACTTCTCTAAGTTTAAGGAATGCATTCGAAACCTTAAACACTTACTTCAAGTACACATATTTTTCTCCAAAGAAGAAAGCAATGAAAAGCCTCATATTATTTACCTATACATTCGGCACGACTCTAAAAGAGGCGACAGAAACTTGGATGAAATACAGGATGAGATGACTCGCATGACAGTGCAGTAAGTTAAACTGCTCAAGTTTTTAAATGTCCCTTGAAAGTGAGAGGTAATGTAAGCAAAGTTATGCAAAGCGAGCTGATGTGTTCATTACATGACTACCTTTTACTCCAATTTAATTGCATTTCCCCATTATTCGCTATTTTAATGTGATTCAATTGTTTACTCTCTAAATATCACCAACAGTGGCCAAATTGAAACCAAATTAAAAAAAAAAAAAAATCCGCCAAATTGGCGACAAAACTTGGCCACTAAAGACTGGCGATATATCGCAAAGTGTCCGACAAATTATAACACCACTTAAGTTTACATCGAAATTAACGATGATTTCCCCCCAAAAAGGGGCAAAAGACCCCCTTAGGAACTTCCGAATGCATCCAAAATGGAAGGTGCACAACTAGGCCCCACTAGGAATCTACGTACCAAATTTCAACTTTCTAGGACATACCGTTTTTGAGTTATGCGAGATACATACACACATACGCACATACATACGTACATACAGACGTCACGAGAAAATTCGTTGCAATTAACTCTGGGGTAATCAAAATGGATATTTCGGGTGTCTAGGTTCTTAGGCACTTATCCACGTCTGGTCGGGCCGAAAAAAAAAACTCAACATTCGTTCGGGGGTGAGAAAAATGGAAATTAAGGCTGGTTTTTGAGTGAAAATTTTTTCGCGAATGCAATACTTCCTTTTTTTGTAAAAGGAAGTAAAAATTTACTGGGATTGCGACTCGGTGTAATCAACCAGAATTCAACACTTGCTGTAATGAATCAATGCACTGATACAATGACCAACATTAATGAAGGAACAAGGGTATTTATTCTCAATACAAGTTAAATTAGATACAATAAAATACATATCCAACAGGCATCATTCAAGTCCATTTGCAATTCTTGAGCAAAAACCCAGCATAAGAAAGCAAAAATTTTATTTCAGAAGGTTGATGAAGTAAATAGGGATGCTAAGTGTCCACAATAATTTAATTTCAGTGAAACCGACTGCTGTGGAGCAACAGCAGTGTTGGGCATTAATCAATTATTTTTTCAATTGCCTTGTTAATTGATTAAAAAAGTAATTGCAATTAAATTAATTGCAATTAAACTATTAATTGTACTTCGCAATTAATTTAATTAGATTAATGTACGTTAATCGCTTTTCACAACTAAAATAATTGCAATTAAATTTTTAAATTGTTTTATGAAACAATTAAAACTAACTATTAACTTAATGTATCAATAGGTACAGCGCAGCGTACAGAGTTCAAAGCATTATTCGAATTTGTATTTTCGTTCAGTGCTGATTGCTCGCTCGCAGCGTGAACTATTCTCGTCTTGGCAAGTTTTTTCCACACATAAATGTTTGTGTGTTAATTAAGTGTTTTAAAATTGTGCAAATCATTGTTTTATATTTTAATCTGTAACAGGGGAAATCAGAAAGAAGGGCATAACAGGGGACGTAAGATCTCAGAGACCGCTCTGTTTATTTTATTTTATTTTATTTTTTTTTTTTAATCGTGTAATTAAGATGCATTTGTGTAATTTCCTTCAGATGTTCTTCGGAGTTCTACCAGTCCGGGAAAAAAAAACTTAATTTTTAATTGGAATTTACCTTTTTTGAAGATATTTTGCTGGAGCCATAAGATTTTTTGAGAAAAGTCATATGCTTCAATAAATAATTTATTGCTCGTAATAAAGTTACTGATACTTGATATACACCGCCAGCTCATTCATGTCCAGCCGAAGACTACAGTTTCGTGCTTATGAGCACTCATCAGCCCGGCATAAGAAAGTGACTGAGCTGGAGATGGAAAACCTCTTAAGGAAGCCAAGAGTGCCAAATAAAAACTGGTAGCTAGTATAGAATTAGCGCAGACCAGACGAGTGACGGAAGCAATGGTTCGGTTCAACTCGAGTATTTCATGTATTATTGTTTTAGCCCTGGCTATTGGGCGGTAATTTACTGAAAGTTACTGATATTTTATTTGTTGCTAACATGTGAATTTAAATAGTTAGATAGTAATATACTACCCGTTTAGCGTCCACGTCCCAAGTAGACCTGTCGCCTGTAGAAAATATTGTACAAAATCAGTAATTTTTTTATGAGTTAGTTTTAATTAAAATTCACAGAACAATCGACAATTGTTAATTCTAGTAAACTACAATTAACAATTGTTAATTGTAATTAACAATTAATTAATTGTAAACTGTGATAAACTACAACTAACAAGTAATTAATTGTTAACTGTAGAAAACTACAATTAACAATTAATTAATTGTTAATTGTAATTTTCAGCAATTACAATTGATCAATTGTTAGTTGTTGTGGTTACGTTTACCAATTAATTAATTGTTAATCTTTAATTGTCAATGCAATTAAAATTTGCCCAACTCTGAGCAACAGCAAGTGTCTTCATCAAACCCATAATGTTTTGAGCAAAAATTCTTTCCCATTCCATACGAACTTTGTTAAGAGCATTGGAACTTTTTAGGGCACACTTTTGCATACTAAACGATAATTGCTAATTGAGAATTGGCTTTGTAGTGCGAAACAATCGATGCACGGGATTCGAGAAAACTAATAAAAGTGACAAAATTAGTCCTTTCTAAAAAGCACAACTTTTTCTATTTGACATTAAAAATTTAATTAATCAAGTTAATCCCGCGGGATTGGCTCCTTACAATCCAGAAATCCTGCGGGACTGAATTCGGCGCGGGATTGGAAACCCTAGCAGGCCCGCTGCTAGACGTCCGAGCGCTCGCGTGCGAAACCTATTTTGGTCGCCCCCCCCCCCCCCCCCCCCATATTATGGGATATTCGGCTCCTTCCCCGAAGTTCATGAACACTTAATGTGTTTATTTATTTTTTATTATTATTCTTATTATTTATTTATTTATTTTGAAGTAGGTTGAAAAAAAAACTTAGTAGCTTGATTTACCCAGCGATCTCTCTCCCCCCCCCCCAAAAAAAAGAAATCTCTACCTGCGCAAAAATTTTCATGTTCTGTGCTTCCTTACACACGAGACACATAGGTTGTTCTTTTATTGCTACGTGAGAAAGCAGTAGATGAATGACACTTTGCCACTTTTGCAATTTATAGATTCTTCTATCAATTAGCTTATATTGGTGATTAGCTAGCACGTAACGCTTACTAGTAAGCAACCTGTTGCTTCAGTATCTTAAATGAAACTTTTCAAGAAAAAAAGAATAAAATTAAGTCATATTTTTGATTTAATATTTCTCTGGAGAGGGAGCTTGACATGTATAAAATAACTTCGGAGATTAAATGTCGGCAATGAAGGTAATAAGCAAGTAATAAGCTTAGTAAGCGAGTAATATGTTTAGTTTAATATCGAAAATATGAAAAACAGATCAGTAATTAATGAGACATGAAACAGTAACAGAAATAAGTACAGCAATTAGTTGTATGTTTATTTTGAGAACTTTTTTATACTACATTTCTATTACAAAGTTGCAAACCCACTAAAAATGTTTTAAAACAGTTACAAAAACCAATATGATTATGAGTGGGTGTAGAAAAGGAGTCAATACTCATATCAAGTAGAAAATATAAGGGAGTAAGTAATAGCATTTTTTGATTTAAAATGAAAAATACAAGCTATACAAAGAAAAAGAACTTCCCAGTAACTCTTACTTTTTTCGGATTGTCAAATTCGTTCAAGAAAACACAACATTTTATTCCTTACTAGGCCTGCGGCGACCAGCTGGTCCGCCTTTTTGCGCCAGAGTTGCCGCCTTCGGCGGCTGCTTAGGCAATTTAGCGACGGTATTAATCAATGTTTGTCTCTTTTTTCTCAATATTATCATTCGCCTTTTCACACCGATGTTGCCGCCTTCGGCGGCTGCTTAAACAAATTTCGTGGCGGTATCGATCAATCTATATCTATGTATATCATTAGTAGTTTGAATAAAATATTTTCTGGATCTATCTCCAGTTCCGTCGTTTGGAATATTTTTAAAGGAGGGGGAGACACAAACGACATACTCTTCATGCACATTTTGTCGAAAAATAACAAAAAGCACTTCCACTTTTATGTGAAAGCTTTGTTTTTTCAAAGTCATGGTGTGGGGGGGGGGGGGCACTGACACCCCGTTAAAATTCCTTAAATGATGGGCATGCCTCTTTCTTGCTGTCCATCTGCTATATCGAACTCTATATTTGTCTATCTATCAATCTATACGATCTGCGCATATCTACCTCCTGACAGTACACTCTTTTTTTTTATTTATATAAGTATTAATTCAAAAACAAAAACATTTTTTGTGCACTCAACCTCTATCTATCTCTGTATCTACCTAACCTAATCGCCAATTCGTAACAGAAACGAAGATCATGCAAAAAATCGCGGGCTTTATTTATTTAATCAAAATAGCCCTCAAAAATAAAGGCTCTATGTTCCCCGTAGTGTTCAAAAAGTAGCACTTAAAAAAAAAAAAAAAAAAAGTGAAGAGAAGGCAAACGATTTCAGTTGGATCACGTGATGAGGTAAACTCGGAACTCAGCCGGCAAGCGAACAGCTCGCGTTGTGTTCTGCCATTAAAAAATTGTAAAAAAAAAACAATTGCGTATTTTTCAAAACTTTTTTCTTCTGAAGGGGGCGGAATGTTTTTACTATTACCAACTAAAATTTTAGAATTGAATGTTCAATACTTGTCGCAGGATGGATTTCGAAAAAAACTAAACCCAGAAAAAAATGTAAAATAAAGGTTTTTTCAAAAATCTATAAAAAATACAAAAATTGCTCTATCTTCAAAATTTTTTCATTCATCATTTAAAATTAAATTTCCTACACAATAGTACAAAAAATATCCGTCTGGCGCGATTGGTTCGGGATCTGTGAGGTCAAGAGTACTAAAAAGTGCTAAAAATAACATAAAACATTAAATAACTTTTTTTCAAATTAAAATATCAAAAATCGAAGCCCGAGGTGCACATTTTCAGCAAAAACTGCACCTGTGTACCAAATTTCATCTTTCTAGGCCTTACCGTTTTCCCAGGATGCACGCCACAAACACACACACACACAAACATCTTTTTGTTTTATTATATGTACTAGCCGCCTGCGGCGACCAGCTGGTCCGCCTTTTTACGCAATTCGCTTTTTTGCTCCAGGGTTGCCGCCTTCGGCGGCTGCTTAGACAATTTAGCGACGGTATTAATCAATGTTTTCTCTATATAACAATATTATCATTCGCCTTTTTACGCCAATTGTTGACTTCCTCGGAGGCTGCTTAAAAAAAATAGTCGATTTTATTAATCAACCTTTTTCTCTATGCATCAATATTAACATTCGCCTTTTTACGCCAAGGTTGCCGCCATCGGCGGCTGCTTAAAAAAATTTTTGTGTTGAATAATGTATTTTCTAGATCTATCTCCCGTTACGTCCTTTAGAATATTTTTCAGGGAGGGGAGGCACAAAAGGCATACTCTTCATGCAAATTTTGTCGGAAAATAACAAAAAGCATTTCCATTTTTATTTGAAAGCATTGTTTTTTCAAAGTCATGGTGTGTGAGGGGTACCTCTGATAGTAATTAACAATCCTTTTTATGTAAAAAAAAACATTTTATGCCCTCTTAATATCATCTCTTTATCTACCAAACATAACACCAATCCCTACAAAAATCATGCAAAAAAACCGCGAGCTTTATTTATTTATTTAAAATTACACGCAAAAAAGGGCTCTATGTTCCCTTTAGTGTCCAAAAAGCAGCGCTTGCAAAAGTTAAAAAAAAATCACCGCTTTTATTGAATTAAAATGCGCAAAAATATTTGACCAAAAATAAATATAGCAAAGAGTCCAGAAAAAAAAAAAGTTGGAAAAATCAAGATCTGAGAAATCTCTGAACGTTAAAAAAAAAGTGAAGAGAAAGCAAACGATTTCCGTTAGGTCACGTGATGAGGAAGTGCGGAACTCAGCCGGCAATGCTTACAGGTCGCGTCGTGTTCTGCATTTAAAAAATTGTAAAAAAAAAAAACTTTTGCGTATTTTTAAAAACTTTTTTCTTCTGAAGGGGGCGGAATGTTTTTACTATTACCAGCTAAAATTTTAGAATTGAGGGCTCAATACTTTTTGCAGGATGCGTTTAGAAAACAATTAAACCCCAGAAAAAAATGCAAAATAAAGGTTTTTTTCAAAAATTCATAAAAAATACAAAAAGTGCTCTATCTTCAAAATTTTTTTGCTCATCATATTTAAAATTAAATTTTCGACACTATAGTACAAAAAATATTTGTCTGGCGCGATTGATTCGGGGTCTGTGAGGTTAAAAGTACTAGAAAGTGCTAAAAATCACATGAAACATTAAATAACTTTTTTTCTAATTAAAATATCAAAAATCGAAGCCCGAGGTGCACAACTTCAGCAAAAACTACACCTGTATACCAAATTTCATCTTTCTAGGCCTTTCCGTTTTCCCGGGATGCGCGCCACAAACACACACACACACACACACACACACACAAACATCTTGTTTTATTATCTGTATAGAATAGATAGAAGATAGATAGATTTCGTGCGAAATGTACAAAGCAAAAGACATTTTTCCAAAAAAAAAAAAAAAAAAAGAAAGAAAAAATACCTGCACAGAGATTGGCATATTTTTTGCTTTCTTACAAGTTGTTTTGTACAGAACATGTTCAATTACGAGCAACATGTAATATTTCGATTAGGTTGCATTGCTCTGAATAGGAAAACCTTTTTTTTAGCACATTCGATCGATAAATAAATAAATTCGATCGATAAAAAACGGTTTGAAGTAAACTAAATGTTGAATAAATAAGTACATCATTGATAAGGCAAGTAAAATTTATTAGAAGTGCAAAAAGAACTCTGGTGAGCAAGGATCTAAAAAATGATTGCAATTGTAAAATTTTTGATATGTCAATTTCCATCTTTTCGATGCACGAATTTAAAAAAAGAGAGAGAAAAATGAAACCAGGCAGTCTTTTTACTTTCTTCTATATCTAATATATAGAAGAAAGTATTGGATTCGTGCAAATTTTCGAATTTCGAATTTTGACGGATTCGAACGTTTTGAGGTGTGCTGAGTTCATTTCGACTATTTTTGGAAAATGTCTGTCTGTGTGTGTGTGTGTGTGTGTGTGTGTGTGTGTGTGTATGTGTGTGTGTGTGTATGTATGTGTGTCACGTCTGTGTGTGACCAGTTTTTTGTGGCCGCTCTGCAGCAAAAACTACCGTATGAAATCGAACGAAATTTGGTACACATATGTGCCCGTATGTGAACTTGTGCCCATTGGTTTTTGGCGCGAATTCCTCCAAGGGGGGTGGAGCAATGGGACGTTTTTTGAGTTACGCGTGCTTGCTATTCCTCAGGAAGTAACTGGCGGAATCAAACAAAATTTGGTCCATATGTTGCCATTAACAGGAACAGGTGCTGATTCAATTTTGGTGTCAATAACTCAAACGGGGGTTGAGCTATAGAACGCAGTGGTTGGAAGTAGCGCGCTACAAGTAGCGACGATACTGTAGTAGCTACATTTTTTAGTAGTTTGTAGTGTAGCGCACTACTTTTTAAAAAAAGTAGAGTAGCGAGTAGTTCGCTACAAAAAAAAAGTAGTTTGTAGCGATTTCTGAAAACTACTTTTGAATAAAGTTTCAAAAAAAAAAAAAAACGCGTTTTCAATCGAATATGACTAGTGCAAATCTTACGCGAGTTAAACCTGCACCAATCAGATTCGTAAGACTGTAAAATACGAACTGACCTCTAAAATATTATTTTGACGCCATACGTTGTATCTGTTTAACGCCATTAGTTTGTTTGGCATAGAAACTTTCACATTTTTCCAATATTCGCGTTGAATAGAGCATGCCTTAGAAAGAAAGAAACTATTTTTTTCCGTTTTATGCAAACTTTGCCAGTTAAGTAAAAAGCTTTCGGTATCAATGCCATTTGCACATGCAGTCGAATCTCAACTTACGCGAGGGATGCGTTTCAAACTTTAGATAAACAGCACGCTTATGTGAAATTATATTTCATCAATTTCATATTTAGAACGAAAAAAATGCGGAGCAGCGTTAACTTTCTGATGTTTCGACTAGTACGGTACGAGGAATTTTGGTTTTCAGTGATGCTAAAGAGAAATTCCATTCACGAAACTAATATTTAATACCCAGGAAAGAAGGTGATATAAGAACTGTGCTTCCGCTCCGAAAATTTTCGTGTTGCGGGTGAGGAATTTGCATCAGCTGTAAAATGCGTTTCTCGAGTAAAACTCGTTATATAGACATTTCGCGTTAGTCAAATTGCGTTGTAACCAGAGTCCACTGTTGCTAAAATTGCAAATTGAAGTAAAGTAAGCATTTTTAGTTATGTTTCATGTTTCGGATATTTTTCCTATTTCTTTCTCTTTTTTTCCCCTGATCGAGTGTTGATATATTAACATATTAAAAGTCAATTATTAAATGTTGTGAGTTTTTGAGGTTCTTTGTTAAAGTTGAAAAATGCTTTTATTTCATTTTATAAGGGGTGTAAGAAAAGAGATGGTGTCCAGGTCCGGAACCCTATCTCGAAGCTCAAAAGCAATTAATTCCTACGAAATATAAGTTCCTTTAAAATTAACTCACATAATAAAATTGAAGTTTTTCCCTTTTGTTTAAAAGATGCTTTTCATCATCTAAATCAATTTTATGTATATGTATGTTTATGTAAAATTTAAATCAAATTATGACTGGATTTATCTCAATTTCAAGTAGCCGAAAAACACTTCTTGAATGAAATATTATTTGCTGCCAGGAAAAATTAAAAATTTGAAGGTTGAATTCCTTCCACTTTTAAATCCTTTCTTGCAGGGAATATTCGTGCAAATGATAAAAAATGTTTGGATTGACGAACCGTTTCAGTAAAGGAAAGAAAGAATACATAATTTATAGCAATATTCCATGTTCAAATGAGCCAATATATCAATCTGAACAATTTTTTAATCATTTCATTCAATCCTCAAACGGTGCGTATGTGTATGTTATTTATTTATTTATTTATTTTTTAAAAGTAGCGAAGTAGCGACTACATTTCAAAAGTAGTTTGTAGTTGCTACATTTTGAAAAAAGTAGTTGTAGTTAACTACATTTGTGCTAAAGTAGTTGTAGTTCGCTACAAAAAAAAATGTAGTTTTTCCAACCACTGATAGAACGTTTTTTTTGTCGTCAATTGTGACTGCTGTATCTCAAGAAATAATGAACGGAATGAAAGAAAAATTTATCGGCAAGTAGCCCTTAGTGGGTATGAGCTGATTTTATTTTGATGTCAACAGCTAAAAAGGGGGGTAGCGCAATCGCCCGTTCTTTTTTTCCATTGTGAGTACCCTATCTCAAGAAGTAATGCTACGTTCTGGTTGAAATTTGGAATATATGTGAATCCATACGTAAACAGGCTTTGGTTCAATTTTGACGCCAATCGCTCCAAGAGGTGTTGATTTCTTTTTTTTTTTTTTTGCGAATAAAATTAGCTTTATTAATGCAACAGTAAGAAAGATAAATCGTAATAGATTGTCGTCTGCGATTTTAATTGTATGGAAATGATCGGAAATATTATCTCAATGATTTAAAATTTTTAACTGTTGCCATCTTATGTTTGTTAACAAATAAAATATTTGTAATTAATTCAAGCAAGGCTTTTAAAATAACTTTCAATTTTCGCTCTTTGCTTTGCTTTTGCAATAATTCAGACATTGAGATGGTCGTCAAGTTTTTGCATGTGTAATTTTGTTTTTGTTGGGAATATTGCTTCCTCGTCAAGCATGGGGAGGGATCAGAAAAAAAAAAAAAAGAAAAATATAGAAGAAAGTTTCGTGATGGCCACAACATACTAGTTTCAGATCGTTGCTAAAGTAAAATACCTGTAATAAACAGAAATGGTCTAGGAAAGTGGAGAATTTATAGGGTGAGGTAGTGGAGGTAGTTCCTAAAAACGAATGCGACTTCACTTCTAGAACAAAGACAGGGAGATACTATTTGTTAGGTCTTGTGTGCTAATATGTGCTAATGCAGCATCCTACACAAATTGAACTTTTCTTGCTTTCTTGATCTCAAAATCTGCTATTAATTTTTGTGCGTCCAAATTGTCTAAAATTTCATGTTCTATCGACAAAATTGACAAATTATTAAGTCTTTGCTGATGCGTAGCATAGTTGATCTTAAACAATTTTTTATGATTTTTAACTTCGAGAAAGATTTTTCACCTGATGCAACCGAAAGTAGCAGAGTTAATAAGATTCTTAATGCTATTGCTGTGTTGGGAAAAGTTGTAATTAATTCTTTTGTAAAGATATATTGTAAAAGTGTATGTGGATCATTATACTCGTTATCTGGAAAGTGTAGTTTTAAAGCATTAATCTCATCACATAAGGCCACGCCGTCAATGTCTGCTTCATTTCTTGAGTCATCTTTTAGTTTTGAATGTAAATCATTACAAGTCTTTAATAATTCATCTTTTGTGTGGCTAAATAATTTGCTATCGAAAAAGTCAAACACATCGTCAAATGCTTGTAGTTCTTTAAATCTACTTCTTAAAGAAATTAATGTCTGATCAAAGATTCTAAAAAAAAACTCTACTTTATAATTGGTTTTAGGATCTAACAGAACTTCGTCGCGTGGTTCATACTCAAATTGTTTGGGTTTTCGTTTTGGACGGAGTGATTTTACAGGCGTGAAATCGGCTTTAATATTGAGTTCGTGAGCTAGTTTGGTAGCTTCCTCTAAAACTACTTTAAAATGTTCATCTGTGCGACATTCCTCATGTTTTGCTATTAAATTTTTTAACAAATTTATACACATTTGTGTATTTAAGCACGGGCTTTGCATCATTTTGCTTAATGAATTAATTTCGTTTAAAACATCGAACCAAATAATAATTGAGCATATAAAATTATAATTTTGCATGTTTAATGCAAGTGAATAAGCTTTGTGTGTTGTAGTGCTGTCCCAATCCGAAGAATTTTCTGATATCTCCAGCAGAGCATCAAATATTTTGTCCAAGTGATAACGCAAAGGTTTGATTGCGTCAATTCTACTTGACCATCGCGTAGCACTTAAAGGTTTTAGTTTTATGTCGGGTGAATGTCTGCAAATAATGGACCATCTTTTTGTGATGAGAGAAAAAAAAAACATAAAAGTTCTTGGATCATGTCAAAGAAATTAATAGTTTCGTGCGAAATTCTTGCTGCATCATTGACTACCAAATTCAAAGTATGAGCTGAACAAGGAACAAAAAATGCGCGACTATTAATTTCTAAAATTCTCTTTTGCAATTCAATATGTTTTCCACGCATATTAGAACCATTATCATATCCTTGGCCACGCAAATTTTGAATATAAAGTTTTAACTCTGAAAATAATTTTAAACAAAATCTAACAGACCCTCGCCAGTAGAACTGGTTATCGGACAAAAACGTATGAAAATTTCGCATATCTCTATTTTTTGTTTGTATTATTTAATCTCAGTATTATTGTTAATTGCTCTGTGTGACACATCTGGTGTGCAGTCTAAAATAACGGAAAAATACTTCGCTTCTCTTACTTTATCCAAAATATAACTTTTTATTGTCCTGCCGAGTAAATCGATGATTTCATTTTGAATGCCGTCTCCCAAATAATGAGCCATACGAGTTGAATCCGACCTAGAGGATTAAATTTTAAGAATGTGTTCCCGCATAATTGAATCAAAAAGATGCAATCATTTCTATGGCTTTAAAAAAATTTCCATTATTGTGTTCAAACAATGTTTTCGATGAACTCCGAAAAGCCAAACATTGACGCGATAAAAATTTGACGACTGCAATTATTCTTTCTAGCACATCGTACCAATACTTTTTTTCGGAATCTAATAGCCTCAGTTGCATTTGATTTACGGTTGTCTTAGTTTTTAACATCTTATTCATTTGCACCAGGATTTTACGTTTTGATTATGGGAAACACTTGTTTCATGCCTTTTTACTTTCTTCTATATCTAATATATAGAAGAAAGTATTGGATTCGTGCAAATTTTCGAATTTCGAATTTTGACGGATTCGAACGTTTTGAGGTGTGCTGAGTCCATTTCGACCATTTTTGGAAAATGTCTGTCTGTCTGTGTGTGTGTGTGTGTATGTGTGTATGTGTGTGTGTATGTGTGTCACGTCTGTGTGTGACCAGTTTTTTGTGGCCGCTCTACAACAAAAACTACCGCATGAAATCGAACGAAATTTAGTACACATATGTGCCCCTATGTGAACTTGTGCCCATTAGTTTTTGGCGCGAATTCATCCAAGGGGGGTGGAGCAATGGGACGTTTTTCGAGTTACGCGTGCTTGCTATTCCTCAGGAAGTAACTGGCGGAATCAAACAAAATTTGGTCCATATGTTGGTATTAACAGGAACAGGTGCTGATTCAATTTTGGTGTCAATAACTCAAACGGGGGTTGAGCTATAGAACGTTTTTTGTCGTCAATTGTGACTGCTGTATCTCAAGAAATAATGAACGGAATGAAAGAAAAATTTATCGGCAAGTAGCCCTTAGTGGGTATAAGAACTGATTTTATTTTTGTGTCAACAGCTAAAAAGGGGTAGCGCAATCACCCGTTCTTTTTTTCCATTTTGAGGGCCCTATCTCAAGAAGTAATGCTACGTTCTGGTTGAAATTTGGAATATATGTGAATCCATATGTAAACAGGCTTTGGTTCAATTTTGACGCCGATCGCTCCAAGAGGTGTTGATTTTTTTTTTTTTTTTTGCGAATAAAAATAGCTTTATTAATGCAACAATAAGAAAGATAAATCGTAATAGATTGTCGTCTGCGTATTTCTCGTGATTTTAATTGTATGGAAATGATAGGAAATATTATCTCAATGATTTAAAATTTTTAACTGTTGCCATCTTATGTTTGTTAACAAATAAAATATTTGTAATTAATTCAAGCAAGGCTTTTAAAATAACTTTCAATTTTCGCTCTTTGCTTTGCTTTTGCAATAATTCAGACATTGAGATGGTCGTCAAGTTTTTGCATGTGTAATTTTGTTTTTGTTGGGAATATTGCTTCCTCGTCAAGCATGGGGAGGGATCAGAAAAAAAAAAAAAAGAAAAATATAGAAGAAAGTTTCGTAATGGCCACAACATACTAGTTTAATTTAATGATAAATGCTGCCAATCTGAGAAGCCTTTTGCATCACTAAAACTACTTGAATTGCTGCCAAAAATTTTACAACAGAAACAGTACACTGAATCTTTCAAAATGGAATAAACAAGCCAATATCTATTGACTTTCTCACCATTTGAAAGGTTTCTGTTGCCATGATTGGCAGCAAATTTTCTACCAGCGTCATTGATGGGGAAGTTGTGATTATGTTTTATGTACCTGAACAAGACCACGACCTACCAAAGCATTCGCATTATGAGTATCAATACTTTCAGGCCACGTTCCCGGATCATCACCACATTTTTCACGGACCGTGGATGGACCGCCGAAAGATGCCGAATCTCAGGGAAATCCTTTCGGACACATACATCTATTCAACCCGTCAAGCTTATCCGGGCCGTATTTTGTCACGGAAGACATGAAAAAGAATTCTGGAAATTGTGAAACACATTTTATCTCATCCCCAGCTGGCGCCCGGACTCTAATTAGCTGGGATAATCAGCACATAAGTCTTCCCCCCGACCTTCTGGAAGGGCAGATTTTCGGCAAATGTCCTGGAAATTTGTATTAATTTCGAACCTTATGTATCACATACGTCCATCATTTCAAAATTTTCCTGGAGGGCTCAAAAGATACATTATTTGTCAACGCATATTGCAGTAGACAGTCAAAATTAGAAATACTTTAAATCCGAACGCACTCCCACGAAGCTTTTATAAATTGCTCAACTATTGCTAAGGAACAGATGCATTTCGTGAAATAAATTAATTTCCTCACAGTGCATACAGGGGCGGACTGGGTCCTCAAGAGGGCGCCAGCCTTGACTCCCAAAGCACGCAAATTAGAAATAAATAAATAAATCAGCGAAGACACACACAGGTTCGAGGGCTATTTAAAAAAAAAAGAAAACACGAAGGCACAGAGTTTAATGGGCGCTAAAAAACCGAGAGCGCAGAGTTTCGAGGGCGCAAAAAAATGCGTAGGTGGTGAGGTTCGAGGGCGCACAGGTGGGAGGGCCAGGGCGTACCGCCCCGCAATGGTCTTCAAGACCAGTCGGCCTTTAAGTTAGCTCCACACACACTCACACGGAAAAGGAAGCTGGTTTTACTCGTAAAACCAAAATACTCCAGTGGCCAATTAACATTGGCCTTATTTTAATGCTGTCAAACTCACGCTAACAACAACAATGAGAGTATAATGGAAAAGTACTGAATATTTTCACGTTTTAATTGTTAAGAATATCAGATTTAAATTATAACATAATTGTACACATCATTCTTCTTCTTTTTTTTTTTTTTTTTGCAGCAAAAAAATTAAATATAATGTGCTAGCATTTTGAAAACTATTTAAGATTAAGAGAAATACTTTATAAAAATTAAAAAAGAAAACTAAATTTTAATGCACAGTAAGAGCTCAGTTTATGGCTCCCGTTCTTGGCGCCCCCCGCCCCCCATCTACGCATTGTCCTGATGATTATGTTAAAAAATACCTTGCTTTTGCGGGAAGAAGATATCGGGCTCAGTCATTTAACTTCACACCCCAATCCCGCACGTCACTACCTTTTTGGCTTGGTGTCCTAACGGGACGGCAACATTGTACAAAGTGACCGAACAAAACACAAGCAGAACAAGTTTTTACTACACTGCCAGTGAATAAACTGTGAGCCCCTCTCCAGCCTCGAGGGTTGCTTTTCATTTATTTTTTCCTTTTGTCTTGATATACTTCCAAAAAACATCAGGGCTATCTGGTATGCCTGGACTGGTAATTGAGTAAACATTGGAAAAGGTCAAAAAAGGTCATGAGTCCCTTCCGCCTGCTTTTTATTGAGCACTGGCCACAGGTGGTACTGAGAGTGAAGTTAAAAGAGTCCTGCTCTTTCTTGCTATTATTAAATTTTCTCCCACTGAATGGTCTCCTATGGGGGGGGGGGGGGGGAGGTGTCGTTTTCAGCAAACAAAATTTTTCGGAGAGTCAAAACTGATTTTTTTTTTTAAATTCCCCTCCCCCCTCGATTTAGCATGTTGAAACTGACTTTGGCGCCCTTCAGGCGTGCGGTGCACGCCTTGCACGCCCGCTTACGGCGGGCCTGAACCCTCGTGTGCAATACGAACACAATCTTTTCGTAATTAGAGTGACTCGAAGTCCTCTTTCGTAAATCCTTGTAACGAATTTTTTTTTTTGGTAGCGGCGGTTATCGAAGGAATAGCCATCGGCCCTTGGAACCGAGTTTTCTCTTCTAGCACTACATTATTAAAACCTCGTTTATCCGAATCTCTGGATTATCCAGATCAGTTTTGTAGTCTTATAAAAAAAATCTATATTCACATAGATAATTTTTAACTGAGTAGGAACATAACTATAAGTAGAATGGAACATTCGCTTTTTGTTTAGATTAAATGTACCGCTCTGGTAAGAGATACCGCTCCTTAGAAACACCACTGCTGCTGAACTAATGATAAAGCAAGGGTGCCCACCTGGGGGAGGGGGATCATCGCGCAGACTGCGCCATTGAAATTTTTAAGGGGGTGTTTTAGGGGGTAGTTTTCACTTGGGGGGGGATTCCGTGATATTTAGGAGGGGTGCGCCCCTGGATAAAGCTTTTGGTACATCGTTCTTTTTTCAAATAGCACATGTTTTTGAAGACAATGGACCCATTCTTCGTTATGAAACTATATGAAAAATGTCTTGCAAATAATTCTATGTAATTTTGTTACGAAGTCTGATTTTTGCAGTTATGAACTGAAAGTCTGCTTAATAGAGATTTGCTCAGCTTATTAACCTACTAACCGGGTTATCCGGATTTTCGGTCAACCGGATTGCCCAGTTCGTCCGGAGTCCGAATAAACGAAATTGTTCTGAACGTTCCTCTTTCTTTGCAACGATATTTTTCGGAAGCGCTGAGAAATGAAACGTTCCCCGTGATTGCGATTGAGACATTTATTTTGAACTTCGAACTAGCTTATCTCTTGTTTACCACCTCCAATCACGTGGTGAAATTACCAAACCTTGATTTAATTAGGTTGTTTCTTAGATATCATCAAGGTTTTTTTTTCAGTCGCTTTTCTTTGTTCACTCTGTTCTTTTACCAACCTAATCTTAACTTTTAACACTTTAAATCTGGCTTTAATTTTGAGCAGATAATAAGAAAATGACATTTGTCATTCAATTAACATTTAGTTTGACTTTTTCAACGTTGATTTTGTTTTATTTATTTATTATTTTTTTTTAAAGATAATCAGTTTTTTCTTGTGCACTGTACAGTAAATAAAGTATTTAACACAGAGAATACATTTTCATCGATTTTTTTTATCCAATAGAAAATAGTTATTTATAAAAACGAAATTTTCCGACAAAGATTAACAAAAGAATGCATATGAGGCAGTGAGAAGCAAAGGGATGTAAGTACCGAAATTAAAAATTTGGAGATAATTAGTACTAATGGTAGGTGAACCAATTCTCTGTTTTGGGGCAAAAGATGGTACTAGTAGCCCTGGTAAGTGCTGCGACACAGTATGACTTAGAAAAACTTTTCAATGAAAGCGTACCTAGGACCGTTGCGTTTTACTCAAGACTTGAAAATGTCCACTTGCATCCTTTTGCTTCTCACTGCCTCATATGAATGAGATAGATGAAATGTCTGTGACATATTGTACAACCAATAAATACCAACTAGAAAAATTTATTCAATGATATTTTTTTAACTACTATCATTAACACCTCAAATAACATTTAGATCAAAACAAAATTGAATCATAAAAATTACTATATTGTTTTACGCGATGGTAAGCATATGGGTTTAATTAGAAAACGTTTAAGGAATTCCCATCTTAATCAATTATTATGATTGGTTTCATATTTCAAAAGTAAAATCTATGTTTTATCGATTTATCACTATATTACAAAATTAGATGGTTGATGAATCGAATTAAACATTTTCACATCGCTCAAGTTAGAATCCCAAAAAGTCCTTATTTTTTGTCTTCACAAGGACTGCTTCTAGATTAGTGACAACGCCTTTGATGACTGTCTATCAATGCTCTGACCGTGGTAACCTGATCGGTGAGGCGTCGGATTTGTAGCTGGAGGATTGCGGGTGCGATGCCAGCCGGTCGAAAGTTCTCCGTATTCGCTAAAGGTGACTGGAGCATGTTAAATATGTTCGTAGTCACAAAAATCTCCAAGTGAATTAATACCTCTGGGGGTGCTGAATCAGGAATTGCTCGGTTCCTGGTCCGGTTCAAAAAAAATAATAATTATAAAATAAAATAATAATAAAACAAAGCTGTCTCCGTTGCCTCATCTTACCGGTTAAACCACGCATCGTGGTAGGTACGGGGAACCCTGGAGTGTTATGTTGTCTATAAATGCTTTAATCGTAGCCCGAAGTCGAAAATTGACACGTTTAATATTTGTAATGGATTAATATGCAAACTGTATCATCTCTACTGACAACCATGAAAAGGGATTCTAAATCATGAAAAACTATAGAAACAAACACTAACACGTTTCATTAACTCATCATTTTCAAGTTTATCGAAACTACTGATGCTACGACGTCAATTATGACAGCAATGTTTATAAATATGCTCGCCTATAGTTCGTCGCAATTCATAAAATGCTGCATCATAGTTATCAGCCATATTTATGCACTGGCATATGTTGAACTTTTGTAAATAGGAAAAAACTTCTTTTGAATCCTTGGCAAGGCCCAATTAAGGTAATCGGAGACCTTAGGCCAAACAGTTTCTCTGGGTCAACTCTGTAGACAAACTTTACAACTTTAACCTTGGCTGAAGCAATTTTAGCAATTTGCGTAGCCCTTTAGAGAGGGGGCCTTTAGCTAAGACCTAATTGGCCTGTTCATTAATCAAGCCAGAACGAAGGGAAGCCACGTATATTTCTTCCACCATTTGACTATGATTAGTAATTCTTGCAAAAGTGTATTGCTGTGTTTTTAGTTAAAAGAAAGAAAATTGAGTATTTCTTCGTGGTTGCTTTCAAGCAGAGCTCAACGTTATGTCCTAAAGTCATTTCTGGAGCAGAAAAATGTTCCACATCTGCCATTGTTTCCTCTCCCAAAAAGTGCAGATTTTCTTAGCCTCTCTTTGAATTCTTCTGGGATGAATCTGTTATTCAATATCGTGTAAATGATCCTGAAATAGACAATAATGTTAGTCACCAAGAAATTATACAGAAACAAACATTAAACAGGTTCGCTCGCTTATAAGAAGTTTGATTTCGGAACTAAGGAGACTGGTTAACGAGTTCAAATCGGACCCGGGGGTTATCTGGTTAAGCGAAATTCTAGTTGAAATTGAAAATGAAAAAAAAAAAAAAAGTACATATGATAAATGATTACATGTATAAAAATTACATGAGACAATTAAATAGCATTGAATTGCTTTAATTTCATTACATTTGTTACTTTGTGATAGTATATGTGCATACGTTACAATGTTATGGTATGTATATTTTAAACTTTTTGCTGAACCTTTTGATGTATTCTTCAAAATATTATGTACTTACTGCGCAGGGAGCTTTATTTTGATGTAAATGGCAGTCGTTGACCATCTATGGTTAGCTGTTTGTTGTTAACTTCCTTCTGTAATGAAATGCTAACTGCTAAAATCTTAGCAGTTACTTAGACTGCAAGAGGAGGAGTATTTATCTATCCTTCGAAGGTCTTCATGGATATGAACTTCAAAGCAAGCAACTGCATTTTCAAATCATTAAACTTTTCTTTCTGTTTAAGGTGTATTGTTGCATCGTTGCAATAACGACGGGCGAACAGTGTCTGAACTTACCACTTCAACAATGCTCTTGTAGTTATAGAGTACAATTCGTATTTATTCATAGTAATACCTGTCCTAATTTCGTCGCCAAGCTCCTTTTTATGCATTTCTCAATCAAGATTAATTCTGTAAAAAAGGTTTTTCTACCTGCGCTATGTTAGTGCACGAAAAACAACCTGACATTGCAAACTGAACGACGCTGAAGACGACCTAATTGATATCTTCCCTACCACCATCAAAAATAGCTTACAAATACAGTTTAAGATTTAAATTACAAAAAAGTGATTTTGGAGAGTCCTGAACTCCATCCAATTTTCTAAAGTAGCGTTTCCCAATCTGAGGGTAAATATTTTCAATCAAAAGGTAATATGGGATTTTTCGAGAGTTAAAGATATGTACAAGGATTGGATCACTGTTTAATCGCAACACAAAATTCTGTGCATTAAATCTAACTACGTAATCTGTAGTCATTAGTAGTTAATACAATAATGTAAGTCCATTAGAAACTTTAGAAACTATGGAGTTTTCTTTCTTCCGTGGTAATAAACTTGAAGCACTTCTTACATGTGTATTGGCCAAACGTGCACCAGATAATAGAGAAACTAGGAGCCAGGGAGCATAGAGTAGCCGCCTTTGGCTGTTTATTCTACCTTCCCTTCAAAAATTTAAATGTATAAAATTGCCTCCCGCTGACCCGTCAGTTCAGAATTTTCTGGGGGTGAGGACGGGCAAAAGGGTACATATTTATTGGATTTTATAAGGAACTAGTGGTACCTGCACGGCTTTGCCCGTCGTAGAAAATTAAAAGGTCATTAGGTTCGTCTGTATATTTACAAATAATGGATGATGAATTTCTCGTCAATTTGCTATGTTCATTTGCTCGCCCACAGTTCCACGTTATGATATTTTGATAATTTACTCGTCCACGTTATGATAATTTGATTGGTAAGATGTTCCTAAAATTGGAATAGGAAAAGAACAAAATCGAATTTTCAAAAAATCGCTTCGCAGTACACACTCCCATGCTACAAACTAATTCTGTGCCAAATTTCGTGAAAATCAGCCGAACGGTCTAGGCGCTATGCAGATCCTGACAGAGAGATATCCAGACAGAGACTTTCAGCTTTATTATTAGCAATGAAAACAACAAAACGCATAATTACATGATTTCTAGAATCTGGAGGGGAGATATTAACCCCCCTAATCGAGCCTGAATGATGGATGTGCCTCCCCCCCCCCCCCCACATACACCATTTTGAGCTGGATACGCCCTTGGTCACTTGACTTGAAGACTTTCTACCTTCGGTGAAAATCTTTATACATAAATGGCTACTTCTGTATGTATGTATGTACGTCTGGGGTAATCTTCAAAACTACTGGACCGATTTTAACCATTTTTTCAGCATAGATAGCTACATTATCAGATAGCAACTTAGGCTATGATTTAATCCTAAAAAATTTAGTCAAAAAAAGTTATGATGAAAAGGATGAAAAGCAGGAAATTTCATGCAATTTCCCCATTAAATGATTAAATATAAAACCCGTTGTTACAAAAATTCGTTGCCTAACAACAGCAATAATAAAAGCAATCATAATGAAAATTTTTAATCAAGGCTTCTCCGGAGCAAACATGAGTTTAAAGTCATTTAAACATTTGGAAACTCTGCTTTTTGCACACTTAGAGAAATATAGTAGAAAGCTTTTTTTTTCTCTTTTTGTGTATGTGCACTATTTAATTAAACAAAGCGCACAGTTTTTTTGAGTGATCTTTGCTTTTGTTAATTAATTTTTTAGAAATTCTTCAAATTTTTATCTGATTCAATTCGTGCTTTCATTTCTAAATGAATGCTCGTTCGTTCTTTATACTTATTGCTATTTTACTTTTATGGGTAAGGAAGAAGCTCGATTTCTAATCACGTCAAAGCGGTGTGTTTTGAGTTCTTTCAGTTAAAACCGAAAACGAAAGAAAGTAGCGATTGCTTCTCACAATTATTACTGACCCAGGCAACGCCGGGTATTTTTGATAGTAGAGATATAATACGTTGAAGCCATGTTCACTCCTTATTTTCTAATTTTAGATTTTAATGGAACTTTTGACACTAATTTATAACTTGATATATTTATGTGGCAAATTATTTTCTTTTAAGTAGCGCATTTAAATTTTTTTTATTCATTTCTGCGAAATATTTTAGTGGTATATGTTTTCATGCTATTTAGTAGTTTATTTTATTATTTATTAGTGTTATTATTTACTAGTTTAAATTGATTAGTTAAGTTATAAGTCGTTAGTTCTTTCTATGTATATATTCTCAACAATACCGTGCTAGCACAAATGTGAAATTCAGATGTAAAATCTGTCAATTTTATCAAAACTGATTTATTAATACCATATAGTTCTTTGTAACATATTTTATCTAAATAAAATGTTTATGGTCATTTGTGAATAAGAAATTTTTTTTTTAAATTTCTATGAAAGTGAACTCTGAATCAAATATATGGAGGTGTAAAACTTTAAAAAGCAATATATCATTTTGAGTTGAGCTAAAGATAAATAAATTCCGTAAAAGAGGTTTATCTGCCGGCACAGTGTCGTTGGAAGAAAAACAACCTGTCCTCGATGCACTGCAGTTGGGGGAAGGGGGGGGGGACGATCGTGTGTCGTAGAGACACACGACAGAAGAGAAACTTTTATCTGTCTTTTTTTTTTTTACGTTCTGTACTGTTACTTCACCCGCACGTTTTTCCTCACGCCACGCTCTTGTTTTTTCTTCGCCTAACTTAGGCATATTTACAAAAAATTGTGTATTTATGAAGAAAATGGATTATAAATAACGAGAAAACTAATCAATACCCGAAATCCGCTTTTTAATTGTTGCCGAAAAACAATGAAAAGGAATGGTAATAATAAAGTTAATTAAAGCTAACAAACTAATTTCAAGACTGAACTTAAGCAATGTGGATTACGCTTTTAAACTGAACACTTGACTTGAATCAAAGATAAAAAAATTTTGAAAACAAAAATAGAACCGACTTCAAATTTGCTCTAAAAAGTGAAAAATAATTTTATTCTTTAAACACCATCGATAATGCTTTTAAACATAATTTTTGAAGTTGGCGCAAAAACAAAACGTAAAATCCAGTGTAACCATGCTTCGTTCATATTTTTTTCAGAAAAGCATCCAAAATTACGAACGAAACATTTATATCGTTATTCAAATATGTTGTCATCAATGCATACTTTATGTGATAGTGAAGAAACTGGGCCTGGTTAAATTTATAGTTGTAGTTGAGTTATGGCTGTGAATGATTTTATCTATCGTTTTTGCGCCAACTTCAAAAATTATGTTTAAAAGCATTATCGATGGTGTTTAAAGAATAAAATTATTTTTCACTTTTTAGAGCAAATTTGAAGTCGGTTCTATTTTTGTTTTCAAAATTTTTTTATTTCATTCTTTTTAGTGTAAATGTAGGTATTTCAGAAATAGTAAGAAGTTACCATCACGAAACTTCACCATATTTTTTTCATAAAAATGCTCCATACTAAAAAAAAAACTATAAACATGCGTTAAATTTTAAGCGATTGGCACTAAAAACTTATCTTTGTTCCTCTTTGGAATTAATGTGTAGTTAATTTAATTATAACCATTTAAGTATTACGTTTTTCCAAACTAATTTACATTTCACAGCATTTAAGTTGCTCATGATGCAATTCTGTATTTTCTTACTTAGCCCCCATCATTTGTTATTGGCATAGATGATAACGAAAAAAATACTACTGTAGTTGAGGCAAACCTAATGGTAGCATTGTGAAGGCTAATAAGCAGATCCTAATCACTGCATCACCTCGCTTCCAGGTTAGGTTTACCCCCACTATGGAGCAATAGCACTGAAGAATGGAAGATTTCGATAATTCACATATTGTTACTATAAATCAGCAAGGTTACCAAAATAAAATTATTTACGCCAAAAATGAGACGACAGCGCCAGATTCCCGATTATTATCGAAATATCACCCTGAAGAAACTTGATGCTTACTTCAGAGAAGCCTTCATTCAAAATTATCATTACAATTACTATTAATGTTACTGTCGTATGGCACCAAACTTTCATAACAATGGGTTTTAAATTTAATCATTTAATAGGGAAATTGTATGAAATTTATGGTTTTTTGCCCATAACTTATTTTCTAAAGGACAAATATGGTGAAACAAAGTAATGGGACCTAAGTTGAAGCATCCCCTATCATTAAAAAAAAGAATCATCAAAATCGGTTCACTAGGTGAGACGCTATGAGTGGACAAACAAAAAAAAAAAACATACATACGGTATGAACTGATAACCGCCTCCTTTTTGAAGTCGGTTAAAAACTTAGAAAACCTTCGTTATTTGGAAAGTTATGCCGAAATCCACAAATATATGTTTACTTAAGTTCAGCCTTGAAATTAATTTGTTAAATTCACTAAAAAGACTAACCGCATAATTACTTTTTTTTTTTCACTGTTTTTGGCAACAGTTGAAAAAACAACTACGACACTTCCGTCACACAAAAAGCTTGCAAATCAGAATCTTCAAAAAAAAAAAAAAAAAAAAGACATGCAAAGAGAATTAATAAAAATGGTAGGATGACTTACAATGATGAAACTTCCTTTTCCAAGGATTTCATTCTTGCTGATTCATCCGAAAATTGGCAGACCAACCTCTCGAGGCAGTGATTGTGGGTACTAAGCATACCGCTACACTTCAGGTATGACGCCATGATCTCGTCATTGTGATCTTCCTTGTGACTCATCTGTTGTAAGTATTTCTGTATAACATCAAGATCCCTAATGTCTCTTTTGGTTGGATGAGAACTTTGATTTGTGTACAGCTTCCAATCTGGATTGTTGAAGGTCTTCATGGAACCTAACGTCTCTAGCACCGCATCTCTTCGACTCCGTCCTTTAACCATGCCTAGCAAAAAAAAGAGCAATATTACACATTAAAACAGACGTTGCAATGCAGTGATTCTCAACCAGGGCCTGATTACCGCACAGGCCTACTAGGCTTGCGCCTGGAGCTCCAAATTACTTAAAGAATTGTGCATAGCATTACAACTATACGAAAAATACACACATTTTAAATTACTAATTAAAACATAATGGATTGTTGGGAAAAAAATCTTAAAGGAGAATTTTTATTTATTCTGCCAGTAGCCAATTTACTATGTCACAATTAAGAGAGGCTCCGAAGGAAATTCATAAATGCACATGATAAATGATTTACATAGTTCTGTGATAGACAAAGGGGACCCCAAAATATATATTCCGACTGGCTCCCAAACAGGGCTCTAAATTATTGTGGGCCTAGGGCCTCACTTTTAGTTAGTCGGGCCCTCTTTTCAATCACTATAACGAGAAACTTTAGTGACTCAAAATTCTTGAAGCGTGTTTCTGCAATTGCGAAAACCTATACACAGGCGACGTCAGACAAATCAGTATAGTGTCTCTGATAACTTGTTGCTTGCTCTAGCACGAGCTCATTTATGTTTGGGTTGAAAATAAAAGAAATTCTTAGATTGATACGATACCAATAATCGTTATAGCAACCCAAACCGCTGTCCTCACCCCTGTTTTTAAATCGAATCATTTACACCTCGACGTCAGTGGATCGTAAGTTAACATATCAGAACCAAGTTATTTAGTTCAATTGGTTCAACATTCCTAGGATTGGCTGAACCGATGAACACAATTATTACAATATATAATTATTAATATGATGAGAGCTTTTTCCATTCAAACCACACCAGGACCATAGACTGTTCTTGGTTTAACCAAAACGATGTCGATCTCCAGTCATTTTTTTATTATATTTTTTCAAAGTTACCGTTTTATAGTCAGTTGCTAACAAACAAAACAAAATTAACTTCATCATTGACTCATTAATCATTTTTCATTGTTTTTGACAAAAATGAGGGTGTTTCCTTCAATCAAAAGTGCTACTTTTATTCACTGAAATTGTTAAAATAAGCAAAAACTAAATAAATAATTAACATAAAACCAGAGAATACTTTTATTTTCCCAAAATTTAATTTTTAAGAATTTTTTTTAAGTGTCAGATTTTTAAAACTGTTTCATCGTGTTACGTCACAAGTGAAGACATCTATCTTGGAAGAGTGGTTGTCTTATCTGACAAATTATCGCTCTTTAGTTATTTTTAAGTGTTAAAAATTATTAGCGGAACGATATAATTGTTGGTTTAATAATTCCTTTCGCGAAGTTTGGCAATGTCCTGAAATTTTGTTCTAGCAACCCTAATGACTTGTACACTTGTGACGTCAGCAGCAAAAATGAAAACAGCGACTGAGCGTCTCTTAAGATTATTTTGTTTGAAAGAGGAAATAAGTCAAAATTAAGAAAAAAAAGTAACTCACCCCATGTTTTCTATTATGCTCTTTCAGAAAAAGTATTTATGAAAAATTGGAAAAACGACCCAATTAAAAACGGTAAATCAGCAGGCATTTATGACAGAGAAAGTAACTTCAGAAATAGTCTTCTTTACTAATAATAAAGCTGAAAGTCTGCCTGGATGTCTGGATCTCTCTCTGTCAGGATCTTTGTGACGCGGGTAGCGCCTATACCGTTCGGCCGATTTTCATGAAATTTGGCACAGAATTAGTTTATAGCATGGGGATGTGCACAACGAAGCGATTTTTCGAAAATTCGATTTTGTTCTTTTTCTATTCCAATTTTAAGAGCATTTCACCGATCAAATTATCACAAAATGGGCGAGTAAATTTGTACCAAATTATCATAACGTGGAACCGTTCCATGTGCAAGCATAGCAAATTGGCGAGAAATTCATCATCCATTATTTGTAAATATACAGGCGAACCAAATGACCTTTTAATTTTCTACTACAGGCACAGCCGTGCGAGTACCACTAGTCAATAATAAAAACACTCACTCACCCTCTGTGGTTAATGTAGGTAGAATGGCGGCTAAACTACTCAAAGCCGCGCTGGCAATAATCGGTATTGTTGCAAGTGGCGCCAAAAAAGCCAGCATGCTTTCCAAACTAAAAGTGTTGGGTGATGGTGTCTTGAACCCATAATGCTGGAATCGATGAAATTCGTATATGTCACCATTTTCATCTGGACGTATCTGTCGACGTATTCCATTGTCTTCTGCAAAATACATTCGAAGTATGATTAAAGTGAATAACCAACGTAAATAACGAACAAATTTGGAAGAAAATACAGAATATAGCTATTTCAAAGCTACATTAGAGCCTCTTCATCAGCGCAAAAAGCTCACCAGCACAACCGAAAGTCGCGAGAGAACTGACAACAACCAAGTGGACGCCGGTATTTATACCAGAGAGGGCCAATCAATAGGAATTCAGGACACAAGACAGCAAACAACCTCGTTTATGACCTCGATTTCTTGGAAGCTTACTATATTTGGAAAAATTCTCATTCTCTTGTCAATGATTTTTCCAGCGCGCCATTTTTTCATGATATTTGGAAGCAATTTCTATAATTGCCTATTCTGGTTTCTTCGTTGTCTCTCACTCTTTTTGTCTCCTGGCTTCTGATTGGTTGTCTCTCCCCCTTGCTCTGAACCCGGGATTGACATTCTGTTCGCTGATTGGTTGTTTGCTGTCTTGTGTCTTGATTCCTACTGGTTGGCCCTCTTTGGTATAAATACCGGTGTCCACTTGGTTGTTGTCAGTTCTCTTGCGACTTTCGGTTGCGTTGGTGAGCTTTTTGTGCTGATGAAGAGGCTCTATTTGTAGCCTTGAAATAGCTATATGCTGTATTTTCTTCACAATTTGTGCTCTATTTACGTTGGTTTTTCGCTTTAATCATGTTGTAGCTCCCTAGGTACTGAAAAATTTTCAAATATAAATTTTTCCTTTAGCTTTTTTTTCCTCCAAAATTTATTGAATTATAATATGGGGCTGCCATCGTAACATTCCTGCATAAAAAAAAATACAAAGCATAAAGAAGCCATGATTCTAAATAGTGAAGTCGTCCTCAAAAGGTACCGTGACTGGGAACTGGGGTAACTTTGGCCTTTGTGGGGTAACAGTGGTCCATCAAACTGAAAGAGATTACCTTTACTACTGTATTATTAGGCATATAAGGCGGATTATCATTCATTCGTTTCAAGGATCTAGTCAAGGGTCAAGGCAGCATTGGTTTGACTTAATCGTTACTGGTGGAAGTATTGATTGACTTTTCCTTAGTTGGGCAAATGTTACCCGAAAAAAGGCCTAAGTTACCCCAGAAGACGCTGTTGAAAATAGCCATCATGAACTTGAAAACAAAGTTTCATATTTCAAAGCGTTTAAGTGTTTAAACTGGTTATCGGAGTCTTATTGCTCTGAAAAACTGTATTTCTTATAAAAAAACAATGTTGAAAGCATAGTGTGTTCCTAATTGGTCAAAACCTCAACACATTCCGTTGCATTCAGAAGTAATAAACACTTAAATTTTACCCATATTTCCAGAAAAACTATCTCAATTTCGTTTAACGATCTAAGTTCTACTTTAGCACTGAAAACCTCTGCACGATTGTCGCCCTGTATTTTCAAAAAGTAAGAAATATTCTGCTACTCTCTGTGTTTCTTTAAGACGTTCTCGTCACGAAGTTACAAAGTACTAATTAAAAACGCCAACTACATTTAAAAATAGATTTTAATTAAAAGATTATCGGTTCATACAGAGATAGACTGTGCGTAAATTTTGAGCTACGAATGGCATGAAGGGAATTTTCATTGGTATACACACAGAACGAGGAATATAAAACGCAATGAAAGAACTGTTCTACTGAAATGAAAATTAATTCATTTTGTTCACATTGCAAGAAGGATTCGATAACAGTTTCAAAACGACTAAATATTTTATTTTAGAACTAGCTACGTTGCCCGGTTTACCTTGAGAATAAGAATTGTGTCAAGTGACATATATTCAACAATCAGGTTTAAATAAAAGGAAAAAAAAAAAAAAGAAAAAAAAAACGTCATGCAAAATTTTTCTTTCAAGCAATGACTACAGATATTAAAATACTTTTAAGAAATTAAAATGCGAAAGATGGATTTTAAAAGCGTAACCACGGAAACACGAAATAAAATAAGCTTAAGAAATTAAATGCAAAATAAGGAAAGAAACAATGGATTCAGAAAGCGTAACCGTGGGAAACGCGAAAATAAAATGGTTAACAGCTTGAATGAAGATGACATTTTTCGAACTTGATTTAAAAACGTTTCTAACTTAGATAGAAACTTAATTTTTCGACCATGGGTCGAGATAGATCTGGAGTAAAAAATGTTGCTTTTTCCAATGGTGTCAAAAAAAAAAAAAAAGTGGGGGACAATTCCTTGACTTTTTATTGGTAGATTTAATAAAGAAAAGTAGTGCCTAAATTTCAGCTAAGCCTAAACAAATTTGAGTAAAAACGTAAATAACTCCCGCCGTAATTAAGTTAGAGCATTGAAACAAATTGCGTAGAACGTGGGAAGTTCTACTCTTTCCAACGATACATGATATTGATACGTGCAAGTAATTTTTCATCCCCATATTCAGGAATTAATGTGAAATTTAGGCCTAAATTGGAATTAAAAAAAAAGAACTATTCATCGATTTTTTTTCGAACTGGTTTGCAAACTTTTCAGAATTTAAAGGAATAAACTGAAAATTTCAGCGAAATCGGTCGAGTAGTTCTCGAATTTCGCGAGTTCAAACCCACAGACGCTTTTCAGAGACTTCATTTTATACTATGTAGAGATTTGATTGTTACAAATTGAGACATTTTTTCATTTTTGGTCCAAGTTGTAGGTCCTTAAATTCAGAGATGTGGAGTCGGAGTCGTGGGGTTAGACTCGAAACCGGAATCGAAGGTTTAAAATTAATTCCAAGAGCCGAGTAGGAGTCGAAGAATTCTAAAATTCTCTGAGTTAGAGTTGGAACCCGAGTCATTTTCTATCCGACTCTCCATCCTTGCTCTAATTATCAGATAGGTTTTCCTAATGTTTTTGTCAAATTTAAGTTTTTAACTGCTTCCAGGTTCAAAACACAATGCAATAGTAAAAATCAAGATACATTTTTCTAGCAAATTGTCGAAACTTACCCGGATATTCACCAATGTTGACGAAGTCCCTATCCGGTCGCCTAGGAAACTGTCCGGAATTTCTTTGACTATGGATGAGCAGTAGTTGATAACCGATAATCACAAAAAATACTTTTAAGCAGTTAGCAAATAAACCTTGGAGCATTTCAGTGTAGATCTGAAAGAAAATGGAACGGAAGTCAATGTACGTATGCAAGAATGCAAGAGCTAAAATTTACTCATGAAATATAATTATCAAAATCACATACACATTTGAGAAGAATACGAGACGTTTAATAAGGCTTTGGGCCTTCTTTGGCATTTTAAACGGCTTAAACGCATCCGAAAATAGAATGGTGCAAATCATAATTCATCAGCATTTTTTCTTAGAATTCAAGACAATTAACTTTAACTCAATAGCACGTTTCTATAAAAAGCAAAATATTGCCATAATTCTACTCGTTTTAACTTATGCCTATAGAACCAGCAAAAAATCTCTCTCAATTATATAAACTGTTAAAAACTCCGATAGAAACCCTGAATTCTATGAAAGTGCTTTGACAGAATCTAATGCAAATTTACAGCTAGTTTTATGTACACTATACTATTTTTGATAAAATCTGAATAAATCTCCCAAAACTTGATGATCAGTCTTTTAGAATCTTTAAAAATGTCTTCCTTTGATCCATTAAAATTCTTGGATAGGCTACAGAAAATTTTATTCTCATCGTATAAGCACTTCTGAGTAGAATGTGCGGAAAATGTTTTTTAACTCCATAGGGAAAAGTTTCATAATACAACTAAATATCTCTATTGATTCAATAAATGCTGAAATCTATAGAAAATATCTCTTACAGTCTAACCACGGATTGTATGGAATTGGCAAACGTCCAGTTAAGACAAGTTTTTCTGAATGAGGGGAAAAGTAAAAATTTGATGCCCATGTTCTACTCATTTGAATGAGACTCTGAATAATTTAAAGGCTAACATACATCTGCAAAAGCTGACATCCCTAAAAACTAATAGATGCGTCTATTTCCTCCTTTATACCAGATGTTTGCCTTTCCATACACTTCGTGGTCAGACAGTAACTTCATCCATTATTGTTCGATCGTAAGTTCAGTAAAAATTCCAAACACTCTAAAACAAATGCATTTTATAGTAACATTTTTATAAATACAGTCAGACCTCGATATAGGATCATCTGCTTATAAGGTCACCCCGCATATAAAGTCACTTTTCTAAAGTCCCGGCTCACTGAATAGGAATTCTATGTCATATATTATCGGATATATGGTCAGATTATAATACATTAATCGCTTATAAGGTCACTTTTGTCAGATTTCTTTGAATGATTTCAGTGCCTAACAGATTCACTTCCAAGAATTTACCGCGATATACGATCCTTAAAAAGTGAAAAGTCGTTTTTCCTATTAACGTAGCATGTAATGCACAGAATGCAGTAGCAAGTGAGCATTACGACGACAGTGATACTAAAATATGAAGCAGTAATGCAGGCACTCAGCGTGTACATATTGCACCAGTCATGAGAAGCTGAAGAAATTTTCAGAAAATAATTAGAAACCATAATGCTTAAATTAAAGAAAAAACACATTAGTCCTGTATTAATGATAATTTTAAGTAAGGTAAGTTGCACATCAGTTGTTTGCTTGGGGATATTTGAATGCAGCTTTACTATAAATGAAAGTTTTAGAAAATCATTTCAAAATGTCTTATTCATTCCAAAAATTTTAATTGGTTCAAAAATTTTGAAAAGAATTAATGAATTACATGTTTATATATCAATGAATATATATGAATCGGTTATAAGGTTAACCCGCTTATAATGTCAGTTTCGTAAAGTCCCGAGGGGTGACCTTATATCGAGGTCCGACTGTATCTCTAATTTCCTAAACTTAAATAACATCTGCAGAAAACTCCCTTTTCCTTTAAAACAATTCATACTTAGATCTCTCCTTTAATTACATTTATATTCCATGGCAGAATCTGAAAAAAGTATCTCAAAATTCCTTAAATCTCCATTCACAGAATTTGCAGAAATTTTCCGGAAACAACCACTTTGACATAAAATCCAATTTGAAATAATACATGGATACCAAAATCTTCCTTAAACTAATAAGCATCCGATCATATCTGCAGAAAATTCTCAATTCTTATAGTATACTAGTGGTACCCGCACGGCTTTGCTCGTAATAGAAAATTAAAAGGTCTTTTGGTCCGCCTGTATATTTACAAATAATGTATGGTGAATTTTATCGTCAATTGGCTTATGCCCATGTTATGGTTCCACGTTATGGTAATCTCGTCCATTTTTGGCAAGGTTGATATCAATTTGAGTGTCCCATTCAGCGTTGAATTTATACCAATCCGGGCGGCATTAAAATAATTTTCAATATTGCTGCATATTATGAAAAACAATACGGGTGTCAAGTATTTTTAAATAAGACTAAGCTACTATACTTTTAAACACATAAAACGTTCAAAACCTGAATACTTATGAAGTGGAAAAAACATTCAGATTTGAGTTAGAATGAGGGTTTCAGTTTTAAAATATCGTCAACAGTCCCTCTAAAAATATGTATCTGAATAAGGAAAGTAGTCATCCCCCCCCCCTCCCTTCGGAATAAGAAAAATTTTCAAAATAACATCAACATTCTGTTTTTGGTTTTGGTTTATCCCCAGTTTTGCCGACATTTCAAACTTCCTCCCGCCTTTAATATTTTAATATATCAAAAGGTATGATTAAATAAGAAAACGGGGGGGGGGGGACGAAATGTCGGCTAAAAACTGGGAAGACACCCTTTTTTAACCCCAACAGAATTAGCATAATAGCTTCAAAAAAAAATCCCTTTTCAATGAATTCTCGAAACGTCATCTTAGAATATCGACGTCAGTCTCTCAAAATCAACATCAGCACCAACCATTCTGAAATAACGATAACGGCTCATCTAAAAATCTCCATTACATTAAAATTAATAGTAAAAATCTTCATTAATACAGCTAAAATCCATGTCTTCGGCCGGCTAACAAAAATTGTAAAACGGTCTGTTACTAATTTTCGTCAAAAAGATATTGTCGCCAAATCCTGAGATACTTCTAGTCACCATAACATGGAGCTAAACATTTTCATCCAAAATGAGTAGTAAAATTTGGCGATTGTTTGAAAATGTGCAAAAAGAAAACTTTATGGATGTTTTTGTGCTCTTTAATGGATTTGCCTAATTTAGTTTATGGTGGATTATTTTACATCTTGAAAAAAGTTTTAAAATATTCTTTTAAAGGCGATATTTTGTTAACAGCGGCAATTGAAAAAATTGCACAAATGTATTCGCATAAGCTACTGAAATCTTTGCAAAGAGTTTGGCGAGATTTCTCCTGGTAGATTGGATCATGAGTCTGATCGGACAAATAATAAAAATATAACAATAATTTCATTAAAGTTCCATTTAAATGGAAAATAATCAGCCAAATCCATTTATTATCAGCCAATCTTGTGAAAAAACGTTACTTTAAGATTTGACTTGAGAAAAGCCTCGAACAGTCACACGAAACGCAAAAATATTGAACAGTACAACAATTCTAGCTATCAACTGAGAGTTGAGATGATACACTAAATAATGAATTAGGTTGAGGAGAGCCTTCGAACGCGGAACAAAAAAAGCTCATATCTCGTTTTTCATACAGCTTAGAACTTTCTAACAGATGCCATCTTCAGCAGAAAAATAAGCGCTTTCGATGGACACATAATTTTAATATGTGCACGTATTTTTTCACCGTCATATTGGGGCATTTATGCGAAAATTTGGACAAATTAGAATAAAAAAGGAACTATCAATCGGATTTTTTTCGAACTGGTCTACAAACCTCCCCAGTACCAAAAAGAACAAACGGTGAAAGTTTCAGCCAAATCTGCCGGGTAGTTTCTGAGATCTTAGGGAACAAATTTACCAAACTCCATTTTTATATATTAAGAAAAGTTCTTTGGCAAAATCTGCATAAATTGCCTTTTTTTAAACTATTCCCTAATGAGAAATGCAGAACATCTTCCTTAATTATAAATCTCACTTAATTTAACTGCAAATCGATTTAACTCTTTAAGGATCATTATGGGGCAGATAAGTCCTCTAAGTTTAGGTTTACATCATAAATTATCGATGCAAGTAGTTTAAAAATGCCACTTTTTTTTTGTTCCCGAGACATTAGAATCTTAGTACAGCAAAGATAAAAAGTTATTGTTAAAAAATCTTTTTTTTCCTTTTAATTTTAACTCTGAATCTTCAATATTCTTCAGAGCTAATGAACCTCAAAGAATTAGTTGTTGTGAATAGTAAATACTCTACATGAGCAATAAAATAATCTTTAATATATTAACGTCATTAAAATCGATAATAAATTGAAAAACATCCATCATTCATTTGAGTTTTTGCGTCTTGAATTCAAATTATGGTTTTCGCAATCGCAAATTGCGATAGGATCCTACTGGTTGGATTTCTTGCTTCTGCAAATGGAATCAGAAGTTGGCAAGGAATTTTCACCTGTCATATTATGGTTGGTGATTTTCTAGAATAGGTAATAAAAAAAAGTCCATAAAAAAAGAAACGGTGAATAGGATGCGGTAATAAAAATAAGGATTTTATGGCCGATATCCATCAGTACACTTATCATAAAGATTAGTTACAGTGTATAACGTTATGTATTTTAATTTTTTATGAATCTTAAATGATGAGAATTAGTAATCTAAAAATTTTGTATATAGATGAAATTTTACTGTTTAAGTTCATATATAGTGGCTTCCAAAAGTATTCGTACACCTTGAAATTTTGTAGTAAAACCAAAATAACGCAAAAATGAATTCGAATATGAAGTCCAATTTTTTTTTTGACATCATTCCTATACCATCCTAAATAAAACCCAGTAAAGTTGTCAAAATATTGCCTGGTTTTATTTTTGAAATTTGTCAAGAAACGAAGAGACAGAGAAATAATCCACACAACAGTCATCGCCACAAAAGCCATCGTATACTGCAGTATTTTCGAATAAATCCATGATTAAAGTTATCACGTCTTTTTTTATTATTATTTTTTGTATTGTGTTGACTTTGCAAAGTCATTTCGCTTTAATTTTTTGTTTATTTATTCCGTAATATTCTGCTTATTACTTTAAAATGGCTGATAGTCGTAAAAAACAACAAACACCATTCGAAATGTGATTTTTTCCCCCTCACAGTAGCGGTAAATTGGTTTGATATGTCTCAAAATTAGTAAATTTATTTCGTTCTATAGTAAAGTGCTTGATAAAATGCTTTAAAGAAAAGAATCGGATCAAAAACAAGGTAAGAAAAGGTCAACTGGCAAAGTTAACGAAGCGTGATCGGAGATTTACAGTTACAAAAGTTATAAAAAATACACATTTGAGTGCTGTAAAAGTTTCTGTCGAATGTAATGAAACATTTTGCGTTTAATTTTCACCTACAAATTGTTTGTAAAGTTCTCTGATTAGCTGGACTAGATGGGAACTCTTCCCGCAAAAATTTTCGGAAGGACTTGAGACGGAAAGCTTACGCGTTCTGTCGCAAAATCAATGGTAAATAAGCTCAAAACGTTATGGAATAATGTTTTACTTAGAGATGAAAATGAATTTGAAATTTTTAGTTAAATTGTTGTATAATTGTAAATAGAAGAAAAAATGAGGAATTTAATCTTAAGAACTTAGTTGGATCAGTTAATCAAGACGGTGAAGGTGTTCTTGTGTGAGGGTGCATATCAGCATTAGGCCTTGGTAGTTTGGAATTTTTTGATGAAATAATGAATCATGCTGTTCATCTAAATATAATTTTTTTTTAAACTATTAGCCCAATTTCTTTCTTTCTTTCTTTTTTTTTTTGAAACAGCTTTGTTTTTTTATCAAGAAAACGATAAGAAGCACAAAGTATTCAACGTTTGCTTCTGGTGCCTCAAAAATTGTCCTTAAGCTCAGAAATATATACTCAATCGCCAGATTTAAACTTAAAGTAGCACACTTAGAGAAATCTGGAGGCTAGATTACGAAAATTCAGCATTGGAATGAAAAACAAACTAGAAACAGTAAGACTCGAAATGCGGTTGGACACTTACTCAAAAATTGCACACACACAAAAAAAAAAAAAAAAAAAAAAAAAAGAAGAAGAGAAAGAAAGAAAAAGCAATGAAATCTATTCCCAGACGTTTAAAAGCTGTTGTTGATACTGCACGAGAATCTGCTAAATAATAACTTAGTAAAAAATTTGATTATTTACTAACTTTTTGATATTTTTTCAAAGTGTACAAAGACTTTTGTGAGATAAAGTTTCTGGCATTTTTTGATTATTTATTTCTTAAAAATCAAGTTTTATTACGTTATTGACAATTTTTATGTAGTTTTGTAGAAATTAAATCATAGACCTTATAATTAAATACCCATTCCAAAATATTAATTTTAATCAGTGGATAGGAACGCATTTCATTGAAAATCGTAGGTGTACGGACACTTTTGGGAGCCACTGTAGCTATTTTTTCCTGAATAAACGTAATTTTATACAAAAAAAAAAAAACTTTTTTTAACGTAAAGTCAACTTGAATTACGCGCTGAAAAAAAAAATCAATTCAAACTGTTGACGATTTGTAACTATGACGACGAAAAAATATCGTTCTCTAAATAAATATTAGAAGCAACCGTCGTCATGGTAATCTGAAAAATCAAAGCAACATCAACTTTGTTACAAGTAAAGATAATAAGCAGTTCGTGATTGCTCAAAAATAAATCGCTCATTTGGAAGAAGACTGCCACAATACGAAGAAATGAAATTTCACAGGAGAAGTGTTTATTATTTTCCTAAGAAGGTAATGTCCTTTGACAGCCTTTAAGCGAAAAAAAACGAGCTGATGTGTGCATCACATGACTTTCTTTTACTCCAATTTTAATGTCATTTTCCCATTACTGACAATTTTAATGTGATTCAATAGTTTACTCTCTAACTATCACCACCAGTCGCCAAATTGAAACCAGATTTTTAAAAAAATCGCCAAATTTGTCGCCAAGTTGGCGACAAAACTTGACGACCAAAAAACTGGCGATATATCGCCAAGTGTCCGCCAAATTATAACACCACTTGAGTATACATCGAAATTAACAATGATTTCCCCACAAAAAGGGGCGAAACACCCCTTTAGAAACACCCGAACGCAACCAAAAGGGGAGGTGCACAACTAGACCCCACTAGGAGTCTACGTACCAAATTTCAACTTCTAGGACATACCGTTCTTGAGTTATGCAACATACATACGTACATACGGACGTCACGAAAAAAGTCGTTGTAATTAACTCAGGGAATGTCAAAATGGACATTTCGGGTGTTTTTACGTTCTCAGGCACTTATCCGCGTGTGATCGAGTTGAAAAAAAAAACTCGACATTAATTCGGGGATGAGCAAAATGGAAATTAAGGCCGAATTTTGAGTGAAAATTTTTTCGCGAATACAATACAAACTTTGTATAGTGGCACTCTTCTTCCAAACGAGCGATAGATAGAGAGAGCTTTTTCAAAAGTTCGGCAGTGGCAATGATTCAAGAAAAATATCTTTAATATTTTGTACGAAATCAAACTCGGAATTCCCGACCAATTTTTTGAAATTTTAAAACAGTTTAATTCTAATCATAAAGCATTTTGAAGGATCGAAACTTAAACAAGTTAAAATTGACATAAGATTGACAATTATGTTGCCTATAATGGCCACCTACCTCAAATCAAGAACTTTCTCTTTCAACACATTGGATGAAAACGAATCAGCTTACTTTCGATACCTCACTTTTAATAAGCCTTCAACAAACTAACATTCCCGATGTTGCCGCAAAGAGAAAGAGGATACAAATGGCCAAATTCGAACTCATGTCTTTATTTTAGCTCCGAAATGGAACAAAATAGCCCACCGGAAGAAGGCCACGAATCAGTGACCAGCAGAAGCTGTGCGAACAAGCAAAGGTTTCGGTTCATGGGACAAGCGGTTCCGCTAGTGTCTTTGAGACATTTTTTGTTCTAAAAACGACAAAAGGTGCAACTTGGTATAAAAGATGTGATCGTTCCCAAATGAATTTCTCGCCCTTTTTTCTCCAGTCAAGAAACAATATAAATCATTTTCACTGCTGCTGAACATTTTCCCTTCAGCATGGTTGAGTTGTAATGGTTTCCGTACATGGTTGACTATGAGTGTGCTCTTTCTTTGTTGTTAAATTTACCGGAAAACGACTTGTGAGCGGAAATTTCAATTACAGTTTTGTCTGGCAGTAATTCAGAAATCTGTTTATTAGGAACTAGAATGCGGTAAACCCAGGACATAGCTGGATTTTTGTTAAACAGTTGATCCTACCAGGTAGCATTCATTATATTTTAGTTCCTTCCGTTTCTCTAAACTCTATGTTTATGGGAGCATACATACATTTTTCACTCCAGGGTCCCCCGTACCTACCACCGTTTGTGGTTTAACCAGTTGGATGGGACCCTTAAAGAGAGCTCTAATTTTTTTATTCAGACCAGAAACCGAGCAAGCCCGCCCTGGTCCAGCATCCCGAGAGGGATCGTTTCACTTGGAGGACTTTGTGACCACTAGCATATTTAACGTACTCCAGTCACCCCATCATACATACACACACACGCACACACACAAACACACAGGGCCTGCAGGTGTAACACGAACTTAAATCTTTAGGAGGGGGGAAATTTTCAATTTCCCGATTGAAACTCTGCATTTTACTAAATACTAAAATATAAGAAAGCATTATTATAGTTTAAAAAAAAAAAATGCAATGTTGTCTCCAAATTTGCCGAATTGTCAGACAAAATTTGTCGAATAAAGAACTTTTGATAGGTTGCTGTGACTTCCCGTGACCTCCGTCCCTGACTGCCTGCTTACCGAAAAAGCTGAGTAAGCTTGAGCTTCTCCTCAGAATTTTCAGGTGGGGTCCAAACATTACTAAAGAGCTGTGATAAAAAGTAATTTTAGTTTATGTTTCAAAAAAAAAAAAAAAAAGCAAGCGGTAGGGCTGGTAAAATAAAAAATATCGAAAGAACTTTCAAAAAATGATGACAAATTATAAAATACGGTCTCAAGTGAATTCTTTAAATTCGAAATGTTGCCCACTACAGCATAATTTAATTGTGTTTACGGGAAAACGAGTTTGACTGCAGCTGTGATGTGTGCCTAAGCACTGTGGGTGCTCATTGGAAACCATAAATGTCAAACTCGTAGGGAGGCGGGGAGGTCTTGAACACTATCGGCAATTAGAAACTTCTGCAATGCCTCTTTTCGGGAATTTTCGAATTTCAAGTTGAAACTTATTCCACGTTGTGATTAAGCTACGACGCTTCACGAGAGAGAGAGAGAGAGAGAAAACTGATTTTGCAACTGATTGCAGCAACCTACAACCTTCCCTTTTCTTATTTTCAACCGTTTTAAAATTAACTCGTCCAGGGACGAATGCCAACAATGCCGACGTGAACCATATAAAGAAATCTGACGTACAATCATATTATTGATTGAAATGTCTACATTTTTGTTGTTTATAAACGTTTTTCAAGCTGAAATGTAAGTTTCAATTCAAATTAAGTACCCCTTATTTAAGGTGTACACTAGGGATGGGTTGTGTGGAAGCTGAGTGAGATGTGAAAGATTTTTTTAACAGTTGACATTATGAACAAATAAGTCTGTAAATATTGCAGAAGTATCTGAACGGGATATTTTTTAACACGCTTTTATTAGCTTCACCTGTATGTATGTATGTATGTATGTATGTATGTATCTTGTAATGGAATCTTGCAGCTCAAATTTCGCCCACTTCCTGCGATCGGATTCTTTTGAAATTTGGCACGCGATCTCAGACCCGATGACAATTCAATATTCTATAATCAAATTAATTAATTAACCCTTTTAATTGTTAGTTTCCTCCAATTTTAATCAATATTTTGGCATAAATCCAACAATGTGGAAAAGGAAAAATTAAAAAAAAAAAAATACATCAAAAATGTTCGCAAAAAATATTTAAAAATATTTACAAAAACCTTTAATTTTTCTACGTCAGACAAAATTTGTTCCAATGTTCCAAGGTAATTAGAACATGAAATATAATTGTTTTTAACTAATTTCATGCCAAAATTTAGGTGAGCCTTCAATTGGAAATTCATTGCTGATCAGACCATTGTTGAACAAAACTTTTATTCAAATGCATCTCAAATTTTCAAAGTAATATAAATATGATTTCTGCAAACATACATCGATGACTCACAGTAGCTTCCCATCGGGGTGCCCTTGTCTTAACTTAATGATATTACCTCGCGCTCGTTTTATAAATAATTTCGTCGCTTGATAATTCTCCAACATAAGACTAAAAAGCAGAAAAATAAAATAATAGTTTTAAAAAACTGAAAAAACACGCTTTCGCAGCAAAATGAACTAAAAAGTGAAAAATAATCTTTGGATGATAGTAGTTGACCAATCACTTAATTTTAATGTCATACAAAAAAGTGTGGGGGGCTTCTTATCAGTTGTCTTGAATTTCTTCCATTTGTTGTCCAAGCAAAAATGTAAATAGGCAGCACCCCACGCCTATTCGGCTCTGGTACTCTTGGCCAAATTGAATTCCTCGTGCTATTTCGCATCGTTAGATCCCAGGTGCTCACCACTTGGTCAGAAACTGGACGTCGAAATTTTCTGTGCCATTGACTTCCGCACTCTTAATGGTGGCACATAAAAAACTGGGTGCCGTTTTGGGGATTCCTGCTTGGTCTGTAAATGGCTTAGATCTCTTACGCAGCTCCATTAGAAATAAGAAAAAATCTTCTTGAAAAACGAAAATATAACAACAGTGCTTTATCAATCTAATATTATGCTATTTCTTTGCTGTTGCATAATTTTGCCTATCATAAAAATTGTTAACAATGAAAGTGCATTTGTCTCGTATCACATTTTTCATTATCTTTCGTTTGTCTGCAAAAGAAAAATCCATTACACTCAGTATTATGGATAAAGAATTCTATTTGTTGTAAAGAATCTCTTCAATACATTTTAATCTTTTGGTCTATGACATTTAAGATAACATTCCATACATTAGATAATTTGTAAAATTGCTGTCATCCTAGTTTGATATGGTATGCATGTGACACAGTATGAATAGTTATCTAGAAGCTACATTTTTTTTTCTTTTGCTACAATGTTTTCACATTAGTGATTTTCGTAACCATGCATATAGTATCACTCTAAAGCAGTGATTTCCTGTGGAGCGCTCCTCTCCAGGGTGACATAGAATATTTGAAGGGCTCGGGGCAAGAATGGGATATGCCACCCGAGTTTGTTCCGGTAGGCCAATTTCCAACTTTTGAAAAATTCTACGAACATTTTTTATAGATATTATACATTCTATATTCCGCAATACTAAAACCAGATACTTTTTTCTGACAGTGACATAATCCATTGTCATGTTTATTTCAATTATCAAAGCAACGTTTAGAACAAAAAACTCATTTTTTCAAAAGTTAATTATCACGTTCGTGCCCTGAGCCCTTCATTTGTATGGAAAGCACATAGCTGTAACCAGCATGTGAACTTTAACACACATACACACAGAAAAGAAAAAACCAAATCGGTGTAGTAAAAGAAGAATCAGCCTTGGCAATCAGGTTTAAGCGCCCTCCCTAACCATCGATATATTTTCAGTGACACCTCTTTATAGTAACTAGGGAGCTCCGCCTCTTGTTCACTTCGCTTTTCCAACCCCCGTTCCCCATCTGTAGCATACGACAAATTGATGATTTTAATGCTTTACCCTGGAGACCCTGGATGTCCTCAGGCTGTCCCAGAGGCGGATCTAGAGGGGGGCCATGGGGGCCATGGCCCCTCCCAAAGCCTTGTAATTGTAGGAATTTTTTTAAGAAAAAAAAAAAGAAAAAAAAATTACGAGAAGATAACAAAATTTAACACACGTGTTTTACTGAAAAAGAAGCATAGGCCTTAATTGGGAGATAAATTATATCCCTACCCTCAAAACAAAGCGTTTATTTCCAAAAACTTTCGCCATCTTTTACATTATTTCTTGATTCCAACTACAGACACTTGGACGATCTCTAAATGCTGCTGTTCTCAGAGTATACCTATTGTTCATAAGACCAAAGAGAGCCTAAATTTTCGTTTTTATGGCTTTAATTTCGAAATTAGGGGGAGAACCCGCTTTTCCCATGCCCTTTCACAAATGCCTTGATGTGTAGCAAAAAATTGAATTTTAAGTCTTTTATTTGGAAAAAATGTGAACGGAAACTAGCTTATCCAGACCTTATCAGTTAACTTGCTTAAAAGCAACTTAAATTAATTTTTTTTTAGCTTCAATTATAAACGATCTTTGATAGGACCCCCTCCCTCCCTAGTTTATA
>NW_026558909.1:0-104744 GCF_026930045.1 Uloborus diversus | reverse complement strand
AACCAACCAAACCAACCAACTAACTAGACAGCCAGCCAACCAAACCTGCCAGACAGCCAGCAAACCAAACCTTACCACCCGCTCACCCCCCAAGCCAGAAACAGCCAGCCAGCCAACCTATCGACGAAGCAATTAACCAACCAACCAACCAAATAACTAGACAACCAGCCAGCGAACCTATTGACCAACCAGATAACCAACTAACCAACCAACAAACTAGACAGCCAGCCAACCAACCCTGCCAGGCAGCCAACAAACCAAACCCTACCTCCCGTTCACCGACCAAGCCAGAAACAGCCAGCCAGCCAACCCATCGACAAACCAATTAGCCAACCAACAAACCAGACAGCCAGCCAACCAAACCTGTTAGGCAGCCAACAAACCAAACCCCTACCATCCGCTCATCACCAAGCCAGAAACAGCCAGCCAGCCAACCTATCAACCAACTAATTATCCAACCAACCAACCAACTAACTAGACAGCCAGCCAACCAACCCTGCCAGGCAGCCAACAAACCAAACCCTGCCACCCGCTCACCCACCAAGCCAGAAAACAACCAGCCAGCCAACCTATCGACCAACTTATTAACCAACCAACCAACCCAAATAGACAGCCAGCCAACCAACCCTGCAAGGCAGCCAACAAACCAAACCCTACCACCCGCTCACCCACCAAGCCAGAAACAGCCAGCCAACCAAACCCTGCCAGGCAGCCAACAAACCAAACCCTACCACCCGCTCACCCAGCAAGCCAGAAACAGCCAGCCAGCCAACCTTTTCGACCAACCAATTAACCAACCAACCAACCAACTAACTAGACAGCCAGCCATTAAAACCTGCCAGACAGCCAACCTATCGAACAACCAATTAACGAACAAACCAACCAACAAGACAGCCAGCCAACCAAACCTGCCAGGCAGCCAACAAACCAAATCCTACCACCCCGCTCCCCCCCCCCAAGCCAGAAACAGCCAGCCAGCGAACCTATCGACCAACCAATTAACCCAACCAAATAACTAGACAACCAGCCAGCCAACCTATCGACCAACCAATTAACCAACTAACCAACCAACTAACTAGACAGCCAGCCAACCAACCCTGCCAGGCAGCCAACAAACCAAACCCTACCACCCGTTCACCCACCAAGCCAGAAACAGCCAGCCAGCCAACCTATCGACCAACCAATTAACCAACCAACCAACCAACCCTACCAGGCAGCCAACAAATCAAACCCTACCAGGCAGCCAACAAACCAAACCCTACCACCCGCTCACCCCCCAAGCCAGAAACAGCCAGCCAGCCAACCTATCGACCAACCAATAATCCAACTAACCAACCAACTAACTAGACAGCCAGCCAACCAACCCTGCCAGGCAGCCAACAAACCAAACCCTACCACCCGCTCACCCACCAAGCGAGAAACAGCCAGCCAGCCAACCTATCGACCAAACAATTAACCAACCAACCAACCAACCAACTAGACAGCCAGCCAACCAACCCTGCCAGGCAGCCAACAAACCAAACCCTACCACCCCGCTCACCCACCAAGCCAGAAACAGCCAGCCAGCCAACCTATCGACCAACCAATTAACCAACTAACCAACCAACTAACTAGACAGCCAGCCAACCAACCCTGTCAGGCAGCCAACAAACCAAACCCTACCATCCTCTCAACCACCAAGCCAGAAACAGCCAGCCAGCCAACCTATCGACCAACCAATTAACCAACCAACCAACCAACCAACCAACTAGACAGCCAGCAAACCAATCCTGCAAGGCATCCAACAAACCAAACCCTACCACCCGCTCACGCACCAAGCCAGAAACAGCCAGCCAGCCAACCTATCGACCAACCAATTAACCAACCAACCAACTAAACAACCAACCAACCAACCAACTAGACAGCCAGCCAACCCATCCTGCCAGGCAGCCAACAAACCAAACCCTACCACCCCGCTCACCTCCCAAGCCAGAAACAGCCAGCCAGCCAACCTATCGACCAATCAATTAACCAACCAACCAACCAAATAACTAGACAATCAGCCAGCCAACCCTGCCATGCAACCCCTGCCAACCCTGCCAACAAACCAAACCCTACCACCCGCTCACGCACGAAGTTAGAAAACAGCCAGCCAGCCAACGTATCGACCAACCAATTAACCAACCAACCCACCAACTAACTAGACAGCCAGCCAACCAAACCTGGCAGGCAGCCAACAAACCAAACCCTACCACCCGCTTACCCACCAAGCCAGAAACAGCCAGCCAGCCAACCTATCGACCAAACAATTAAAAAACCAACCAACCAACTAGACAGCTAGCCAACCAACATTGCCAGGCAGCCAACAAACCAAACCTTACCACCCGCTCACCCCCCAAGCCAGAAACAGCCAGCCAGCCAACCTATCGACGAAGCAATTAACCAACCAACCAACCAACCAACCAACCAAATAACTAGACAACCAGCCAGCGAACCTATTGACCAACCAGATAACCAACTAACCAACCAACAAACTAGACAGCCAGCCAACCAACCCTGCCAGGCAGCCAACAAACCAAACCCTACCACCCGTTAACCGACCAAGCCAGAAACAGCCAGCCAGCCAACCCATCGACAAACCAATTAGACAACCAACCAACCAACCAACCAACCAACCAACTAACCAGACAGCCAGCCAACCAAACCTGCCAGGCAGCCAACAAACCAAACCCTACCATCCGCTCACCCACCAAGCCAGAAACAGCCAGCCAGAAAATCTATCGACCAACCAACCAACCAACTAACTAGACAGCCAGCCAACCAACCCTGCCAGGCAGCCAACAAACCAAACCCTGCCACCCGCTCACCCACCAAGCCAGAAACAACCAGCCAGTCAACCTATCGACCAACTTATTAACCAACCAACCAACCAAATAGACAGCCAGCCAACCAACCCTGCAAGGCAGCCAACAAACCAAACCCTACCATCCGCTCACCCACCAAGCCAGAAACAGCCATCCAACCAACCCTGCCAGGCAGCCAACAAACCAAACCCTACCACCCGCTCACCCACCAAGCCAGAAACAGCCAGCCAGCCAACCTATCGCCCAACCAAGTAACCAAACAACCAACCAACCAACCAACCAACCAACCAACCAACCAACCAACCAACCAACCAACCAACCAACCAACCAGCCAACCAACCAACCAACCAACCAACCAATCAACTAGACAACCAGCCAATCAACCCTGCCAGGCAGCCAACAAACCAAACTCTACCTCCCGCTCACCGAGCAAGCCAGAAACAGCCAGCCAGCCAACCTATCGACCAACCAATTAACCAACCAACCAACCAACTAACTAGACAGCCAGCCAACCAACCCTGCCAGGCAGCCAACAAACCAAACCCTACCACTCGCTCACCCACCAAGCCAGAAACAGCCAGCCAGCCAACCTATCGACCAACCAATTAACCAACCAACTAGACAGCCAGCCAACCAAACCTGCCAGGAAGCCAACAAACCAAGCCCTACCACCCGCTCACCCCCCAAAAACAGAAACAGCCAGCCAGCCAACCTATCGTCCAACCAATTAACCAACCAACCAACCAACCAACCAACCAACCAGCTAGACAGCCATACAACCAACCCTGCCAGGCAGCCAACAAACCAAACTCTGCCACCCGCTCACTTACCAAGCCAAAAACAGCCAGCCAGCCAACCTATCGACCAACCAATCAAACCACCAACCAACCAACTAACTAGAGATCCAGCCAACCAATCCTGCCAGGCAGCCAACAAACCAAACCCTACCACCCGCTCACCCACCAAGCCAGAAACAGCCAGCCAGCCAACCTATCGACCAACCAATTAACCAACCAACCAACCAACTAACTAGACAGCCAGCCAACAAAACCTGCCAGACAGCCAACCTATCGAACAACCAATTAACCAACCAACAAGACAGCCAGCCAACCAACCTATCGACCAACCAATTAACCAACTAACCAACCAACTAAATAGACTGCCAGCCAACCAACCCTGCCAGGCATTCAACAAACCACACCCTACCACCCGCTCATCCGCCAAGCCAGAAACAGCCAGCCAGACAACCTATCGACCAACCAATTAACCAACAAACCAATCAACTAACTAGACAACTAGCCAACCAAACTTGCCAGGCAGCCAACAAACCAAACCCCACCACCCGCTCACCCACCAAGCCAGAAACAGCCAGCCAGCCAACCTATCGACCAACCAATTAACCAATCAACCAACCAACTAGACAGTCAGCCAACAAACCAAACCCTACCACCCGCTCACCCACCAAGCCAGAAACAGCCAGCCAGCAAACCTATCGACCAACCAATTAACCAACCAACCAACCAACCAACCAACCAGCTAGACAGCCAGACAAACAACCCTGCCAGGCAGCCAACAAACCAAACTCTACCACCCGCTCTCTTACCAAGCCAGAAACAGCCAGCCAGCCAACCTATCGACAAACCAATTAACCCACCAACCAACCAACTAACTAGACAGTCAGCGAACCAACACTGCCAGGCAGCCAACAAACCAAACCCTACCACCCGCTCACTCAGCAAGCCAAAAACAGCCAGCCAGCCAACCTATCGACCAACCAATTAACCAACCAACCAACCAACTAACTAGACAGCCAGCCAACCAACCCTTCCGGGCAGCCAACAAACCAAACCCTACCACAAGCTCACCCACCAAGCCAGAAACAGCCAGCCATCCAACCTATCGACCAACCAATTAACCAACCAACCAGCTAGACAGCCAGACAACCAACCCTTCCAGGCAGCTAACAAACCATACTCTACCACCTGCTCACCCGCAAAGCCAGAAACAGCCAGCCAGCCAACCTATCGACCAACCAATTAACCCACCAACCAAACAACTAAATAGACAGCCAGCCAACCAACCCTGCCAATCAGCCAACAAACCAAACCCTACCACCCGCTCACCCACCAAGCCAGAAACAGCCAGCCAGACAACCTATCGACCAACCAATTAACCAACTAACCAACCAACCAACCAGCTAGACAGCCAGACAACCAACCCTGCCAGGCAGCCAACAAACCAAACTCTACCACCCGCTCACCCACCAAGCCAGAACTAGCCAGCCAGCCAACCTATCGACCAACCAATCAACACACCAACCAACCAACTAACTAGACAGCAAGCCAACCAACCCTGCCAGGCAGCCAACAAACCAAACCCTACCAGCCGCTCACCCACCAAGCCAGAAACAGACAGCCAGCAAACCTATCGACCATCCAATCAACACACCAACCAACCAACTAACTAGACAGCAAGCCAACCAACCCTGCCAGGCAGCCAACAAACCAAACTCTGCCACCCACTCACCCACCAAGCCAAAAACAGCCAGCCAGCCAACCTATCGACCAACCAATTAACCAACCAACCAACCAACTAACTAGACAGCCAGCCAACCATGCAACACATGTTGGCTGGCTAACATGTTGGCTTAGCCACCCAACCCATCCGGCCAGCCAACAAAGCAAACCCTACCACCCGCTCACCCACCAAGCCAGAAACAGCCAGCCAGCCAACCTATCGACGAACCAATTAACCAACCAACCAAACCACGAACTAGACAGCCAGCCAACCAAACCTGCCAGACAGCCAACCTATCGACCAACCTACCAACCAACTATACAGCCAGCCAACCAACCCTGCCAGGCAGCCAACAAACCAAAATCCTACCACCCGCTCACCCACCAAGCCAGAAACAGCCAGTCAGCCAACTTATCGACGAACCAAATAACCAACCAACCAAACCACGAACTAGACACCCAGCCAACCAAACCTGCCAGACAGCCAACCTATCGACCAACCAACCAACCAACTAGACAGCCAGCCAACCAACCCTGCCAGGCAGCCAACAAATCAAAATCCTACCACCCGCTCACCCCCCTAAGCCAGAAAGAGCCAGCCAGCCAACCTATCGACCAACCTATTAATAAACCAACCAAACGAATAACTAGACAACCATCCAGCCAACCTATTGACCAAACAATTAACCAACCAACCAGCCAATTAACCAGACAGCCAGCCAACCAAACCTGCCAGGCAGCCAACAAACCAAACCCTACCACCAGCTCACCCACCAAGCAAAAAACAGCCAGCCAGCCAACCTATCGACCAACTAATTATCCAACCAACCAACCAACTAACTAGACAGCCAGCCAACCAACCCTGCCAGGCAGACAACAAACCAAACCCTACCACCCTCTCACCCACCAAGCCAGAAACAGCCAGCCAGCCAACCTATCGACCTACCAATTAACCAATCAACCAACCAATTAGACAGCCAGCCAACCACTCCTGCCAGGCAGCCAACAAACCATACCCAACCTCCCGCTCACCCCCAAAGCCAGAAACAGCCAGCTAGCCAACCTATCGACCAAACAATAAACCCACCAACCAACCAACTAACTAGACAGCCAGCCAACCAACCCTGCCAGGCAGCCAACAAACCAAACCCTACCAGCCGCTCACCCACCAAGCCAAAAACAGACAGCCAGACAACCTATCGACCAACCAATTAACCAACCAACCAACCAACCAACCAACCAACCAACTAGACAGCCAGCCAACCACTCCTGCCAGGCAGCCAACAAACCATACCCTACCTCCCGCTCACCCCCAAAGCCAGAAACAGCCAGCCAGCCAACCTATCGACCAACCAATTAACCAACCAACCAACCAACCAACTAACTAGACAGCCAGCCAACCAACCCTGCCAGGCAGCCAACAAACCAAACCCTACCAGCCGCTCACCCACCAAGCCAGAAACAGACAGCCAGCAAACCTATCGACCAAACAATTAACCAACCAACCAACCAACCAACCAACCAACCAGCTAGACAGCCAGACAACCAACCCTGCCAGGCAGCCAACAAACCAAACTCTGCCAACCGCTCACTTACCAAGCCAGAAACAGCCAGCCAACCAAACTATCGACCAACCAATCAACCCACCGACCAACCAACTAACTAGACAGCCAGCCAACCAATCCTGCCAGGCAGCCAACAAACCAAACCCTACCACCCGCTCACCCACCAAGCCAAAAACAGCACGACAGCCAACCTATCGACCAACCAATTAACCAACCAACCAACCAACTGACTAGACAGCCAGCCAACCATGCAACACATGTTGGCTGGCTGACATGTTGGCTTAGCCAACCAACCCATCCGGCCAGCCAACAAAGCAAACCCTACCACCCGCTCACCCACCAAGCCAGAAACAGCCAGCAAGCCAACCTATCGACGAACCAATTAACCAACCAACCAAACCACGAACTAGACAGCCAGCCAACCAAACCTGCCAGACAGCCAACCTATCGACCAACCAACCAACCAACTAGACAGCCAGCCAACCAAAATCCTACCACCCGCTCACCCCCCTAAGCCAGAAAGAGCCAGCCAGCCAACCTATCGACCAACCTATTAATAAACCAACCAAACAAATAACTAGACAACCATCAAGCCAAACTATTGACCAAACAATTAACCAACCAACCAACCAATTAACCAGACAGCCAGCCAACCAAACCTGCCAGGCAGCCAACAAACCAAACCCTACCACCAGCTCACCCACCAAGCAAAAAACAGCCAGCCAGCCAACCTATCGACCAACTAATTATCCAACCAACCAACCAACTAACTAGACAGCCAGCCAACCAACCCTGCCAGGCAGACAACAAACCAAACCCTACCACCCTCTCACCCACCAAGCCAGAAACAGCCAGCCAGCCAACCCATCGACCAACCAATTAACCAATCAACCAACCAATTAGACAGTCAGCCAACCAACCCTTCCAGGCAGCCAACAAACCAAACCCTACCACCCGCTCACCCACCAAGCCAGAAACAGCCAGCCAGCAAACCTATCGACCAACCAATTAACCAACCAACCAACCAACCAACCAGCTAGACAGCCAGACAACCAACCCTGCCTGGCAGCCAACAAACCAAACTCTACCACCCGCTCACTTCCCAAGCCAAAAACAGCCAGCTAGCCAACCTATCGACCAAACAATTAACCCACCAACCAACCAACTAACTAGACAGCCAGCCAACCAACCCTGCCAGGCAGCCAACAAACCAAACCCTACCAGCCGCTCACCCACCAAGCCAAAAACAGACAGCCAGACAACCTATCGACCAACCAATTCAAAACCAACCAACCAACTAACTAGACAGCCAGCCAACCAACCCTTCCGGGCAGCCAACAAACCAAACCCTACCACCCGCTCAACCACCAAGCCAGAACAGCCAGCCAGGCAACCTATCCACCAACCAATTAACCAACCAACCAACCAACTAAATAGACAGTCAGCGAACCAACCCTGCCAGGCAGCCAACAGACCAAACCCTACCACCCGCTCACCCACCAAGCAAAAAACAGCCAGCCAGCCAACCTATCGACCAACCAATTAACCAACCAACCAACCAACTAACTAGACAGCCAGCCAACCAACCCTTCCGGGCAGCCAACAAACCAAACCCTACCACCCGCTCACCCACCAAGCCAGAAACAGCCAGCTAGCCAACCTATCGACCAACCAATTAACCAACCAACCAACCCTGCCAGGCAGCCAACAAACCAAACCCTACCACCCGCTCACCCCCCAAGCCAGAAACAGCCAGCCAGCCAACCTATCGACCAACCAATTAACCAAACAACCAACCAAATAACTAGACAACCAGCCAGCCAACCTATCGACAAACCAATTAACCAACCAACCAGCTAGACAGCCAGACAACCAACCCTGCCAAGCAGTTAACAAACCAAACTCTACCACCCGCTAACCCACCAAGCCAGAAAGAGCCAGCCAGCCAACCTATCGACCAACCAATCAACCCACCAACCAACCAACTAACTAGACAGCCAGCTAACCAACCCTGCCAGGCAGCCAACAAACCAAACCCTACCACCCGCTCACCCACCAAGCCAAAAACAGCCAGCCAGCCAACCTATCGACCAACCAATTAACCAACCAACCAGCTAGACAGCCAGACAACCAACCCTTCCAGGCAGCTAAAAAACCAAACTCTACCACCTGCTCACCCGCAAAGCCAGAAACAGCCAGCCAGCCAACCTATCGACCAACCAATTAACCCACCAACCAAACAACTAACTAGACAGCCAGCCAACCAACCCTGCCAGGCAGCCAACAAACCAAACCATACCACCCGCTCACCCACCAAGCCAGAAACAGCCAGCCAGCCAACCTATCGACCAACCAATTAACCAACAACCAACAAACCAAATAGACAGCCAGCCAACCAAACCTGCCAGGAAGCCAACAAACCAAACCCTACCACCCGCTCACACCCCCAAGCCAGAAACAGCCAGCCAGCCAACCTATCGACCAACCAATTAACCAACCAACCAACCAACCAACTAACTAGACAGCCAGCCAACCAACCCTGCCAGGCAGCCAACAAACGAAACCCTACCAGCCGCTCACCCACCAAGCCAGAAACAGACAGCCAGCAAACCTATCGACCATCCAATTAACCAACCAACCAACCAACCAACCAACCAACCAAACAACCAACCAGCTAGACAGCCAGACAACCAACCCTGCCAGGCAGCCAACAAACCAAACTCTGCTACCCGCTCACTTACCAAGCCAGAAACAGCCAGCCAGCCAACCTATCGACCAACCAATCAAACCACCAACCAAACAACTAACTAGACAGCCAGCCAACCAATCCTGCCAGGCAGCCAACAAACCAAACCCTACCACCCGCTCACCCACCAAGCCAGAAACAGCCAGCCAGCCAACCTATCGACCAACCAATTAACCAACCAACCAACCAACTAACTAGACAGCCAGCCAACAAAACCTGCCAGACAGCCAACCTATTGAACAACCAATTAACCAACCAACCAACCATCAAGACAGCCAGCCAACCAATCCTGCCAGGCAGCCAACAAACCAAACCCTACCACCCGCTCACCCACCAAGCCAGAAACAGCCAGCCAGCCAACCTATCGACCAACCAATTAACCAACCAACCAACCAACTAACTAGACAGCCAGCCAACCAACCCTGCCAGGCAGCCAACAAACCAAACCCTACCATCCGCTCAACCACCAAGCCAGAAACATTCAGCCAGCCAACCTATCGACCAACCAATTAACCAACCAACCAACCAACCAACTAGACAGCCAGCCAACCAACCCTGCCAGGCAGCCAACAAACCAAATCCTACCACCCGCTCACCCACCAAGCCAGAAACAGCCAGCCAGCCAACCTATCGACCAACCAATTAACCATCCAACCAACCAACCAACTAGACAGCCAGCAAACCAATCCTGCCAGGCAGCCAACAAACCAAACCCTACCACCCGCTCACGCACCAAGCCAGAAACAGCCAGCCAGCCAACCTGTCGACCAACCAATTAACCAACCAACCAACCAACCAACCAAACAACCAACCAACCAACCAACCAACCAACCAACCAACCAACTAGACAGCCAGCCAACCCATCCTGCCAGGCAGCCAACAAACCAAACCCTACCACCCGCTCACCCCCAAAGCCAGAAACAGCCAGCCAGCCAACCTATCGACCAACCAATTAACCAACCAACCAACCAAATAACTAGACAATCAGCCAGCCAACCCTGCCATGCAGTCAACAAACCAAACCCTACCACCCGCTCACGCACGAAATTAGAAACAGCCAGCCAGCCAACGTATCGACCAACATATTAACCAACCAACCAACCAACTAACTAGACAGATAGCCAACCAAACCTGGCAGGCAGCCAACAAACCAAACCCTACCACCCGCTCACCCACCAAGCCAGAAACAGACAGCCAGCCAACCTATCGACCAACCAATTAACCAACCAACCAACCAACTAACTAGACAGCCAGCCAACCAAACCTGCCAGACAGCCAACCTATAGACCAAACAATTAACCAACCAACCAACCAACTAGACAGCCAGCCAACCAACATTGCCAGGCAGCCAACAAACCAAACCTTACCACCCGCTCACCCCCCAAGCCAGAAACAGCCCGCCAGCCAACCTATCGACGAAGCAATTAACCAACCAACCAACCAAATAACTAGACAACCAGCCAGCGAACCTATTGACCAACCAGATAACCAACTAACCAACCAACAAACTAGACAGCCAGCCAACCAACCCTGCCAGGTAGCCAACAAACCAAACCCTACCACCCGTTCACCGACCAAGCCAGAAACAGCCAGCCAGCCAACCCATCGACAAACCAATTAGCCAACCAAGAAACCAACTAACCAGACAGCCAGCCAACCAAACCTGTTAGGCAGCCAACAAACCAAACCCTACCATCCGCTCATCACCAAGCCAGAAACAGCCAGCCAGCCAACCTATCGACCAACTAATTATCCAACCAACCAACCAACTAACTAGACAGCCAGCCAACCAACCCTGCCAGGCAGCCAACAAACCAAACCCTGCCACCCGCTCACCCACCAAGCCAGAAACAACCAGCCAGCCAACCTATCGACCAACTTATTAACCAACCAACCAACCAAATAGACAGCCAGCCAACCAACCCTGCAAGGCAGCCAACAAACCAAACCCTACCACCCGCTCACCCACCAAGCCAGAAACAGCCAGCCAACCAACCCTGCCAGGCAGCCAACAAACCAAACCCTACCACCCGCTCACCCACCAAGCCAGAAACAGTCAGCCAGCCAACCTATCGACCAACCAAGTAACCAAACAACCAACCAACCAACCAACCAATCAACCAACTGGACAGCCAGCCAATCAACCCTGCCAGGCAGCCAACAAACCAAACTCTACCTCCCGCTCACCAAGCAAGCCAGAAACAGCCAGCCAGCCTACCTATCGACCAACCAATTAACCAACCAACCAACCAACCAGCTAGACAGCCAGACAACCAAACCTGCCAGGCAGCCAACAAACCAAACTCTACCACCCGCTCACCCACCAAGCCAGAAACAGCCAGCCAGCCAACCTATCGACCAACCAATCAACCCACCAACCAACCATCTAACTAGACAGTCAGCCAACCAACCTATCGACCAACCAATTAACAAACTAACCAACCAACTAACTAGACTGCCAGCCAACCAACCCTGCCAGGCAGTCAACAAACCACACCCTACCACCCGCTCATCCGCCAAGCCAGAAACAGCCAGCCAGACAACCTATCGACCAACCAATTAACCAACAAACCAATCAACTAACTAGACAACTAGCCAACCAAACTTGCCAGGCAGCCAACAAACCAAACCCCACCACCCGCTCACCCACCAAGCCAGAAACAGCCAGCCAGCCAACCTATCGACCAACCAATTAAACAACCAACCAACATACTAACTAGACAGCCAGCCATCCAAACCTACCAGACAGCCAACTTACCGACCAACCAATTAACCAACCAACCAACCATTTAGACAGCCAGCCAACCAACCCTGCCAGGCAACCAACAAACCAAAACCCTACCACCCGCTCACCCCCCTAAGCCAGAAAGAGCCAGCCAGCCAACCTATCGACCAACCTATTAACCAACCAACCAACCAACCAACTAGACAGTCAGCCATTAAACCAAACCCTACCACCCGCTCACCCACCAAGCCAGAAACAGCCAGCCAGCCAACCTATCGATCAACCAATTAACCAATCAACCAACCAACTAGACAGTCAGCCATCAAACCAAACCCTACCACCCGTTCACCCATCAAGCCAGAAACAGCCAGCCAGCCAACCTATCGACCAACCAATTAACCAACGAACCAACCAACTAACTAGACAGTCAGCCATTAAAACCTGCCAGACAGCCAACCTATCGAACAACCAATTAACCAACCAACCAACCAACAAGACAGCCAGCCAACCAACCCTGCCAGGCAGCCAACAAAACAAATCCTACCACCCGCTCACCCCCCAAGCCAGAAACAGCCAGCCAGCGAACCTATCGACCAACCAATTAACCAACCAACCAACCAACCAACCAACCAACTAACTAGACAGCCAGCCAACCAACCCTGCCAGGCAGCCAACAAACCAAACCCTACCAGCCGCTCACCCACCAAGCCAGAAACAGACAGCCAGCAAAACTATCGACCAAACAATTAACCAACCAACCAACAAACCAATCAACCAACCAGCTGGACAGCCAGACAACCAAACCTGCCAGGCAGCCAACAAACCAAACTCTGCCACCCGCTCACTTACCAAGCCAGAAACAGCCAGCCAACCAACCTATCGACCAACCAATCAACCCACCGACCAACCAACTAACTAGACAGCCAGCCAACCAATCCTGCCAGGCAGCCAACAAACCAAACCCTACCACCCGCTCACCCACCAAGCCAAAAACAGCACGCCAGCCAACCTATCGACCAACCAATTAACCAACCAACCAACCAACTGACTAGACAGCCAGCCAACCATGCAACACATGTTGGCTGGCTGACATGTTGGCTTAGCCAACCAACCCATCCGGCCAGCCAACAAAGCAAACCCTACCACCCGCTCACCCACCAAGCCAGAAACATCCAGCAAGCCAACCTATCGACGAACCAATTAACCAACCAACCAAACCACGAATTAGACAGCCAGCCAACGAAACCTGCCAGACAGCCAACCTATCGACCAACCAACCAACCAACTAGACAGCCAGCCAACCAAAATCCTACCACCCGCTCACCCCCCTAAGCCAGAAAGAGCCAGCCAGCCAACCTATCGACCAACCTATTAATAAACCAACCAAACAAATAACTAGACAACCATCAAGCCAAACTATTGACCAAACAATTAACCAACCAACCAACCAATTAACCAGACAGCCAGCCAACCAAACCTGCCAGGCAGCCAACAAACGAAACCCTACCACCAGCTCACCCACCAAGCAAAAAACAGCCAGCCAGCCAACCTATCGACCAACTAATTATCCAACCAACCAACCAACTAACTAGACAGCCAGCCAACCAACCCTGCCAGGCAGACAACAAACCAAACCCTACCACCCTCTCACCCACCAAGCCAGAAACAGCCAGCCAGCCAACCCATCGACCAACCAATTAACCAATCAACCAACCAATTAGACAGTCAGCCAACCAACCCTTCCAGGCAGCCAACAAACCAAACCCTACCACCCGCTCACCCACCAAGCCAGAAACAGCCAGCCAGCAAACCTATCGACCAACCAATTAACCAACCAACCAACCAACCAACCAACCAACCAACTAACTAGACAGCCAGCCATTAAAACCTGCCAGACAGCCAACCTATCGAACAACCAATTAACCAACAAACCAACCAACAAGACAGCCAGCCAACCAACCCTGCCAGGCAGCCAACAAACCAAATCCTACCACCCGCTCCCCCCCCCCAAGCCAGAAACAGCCAGCCAGCGAACCTATCGACCAACCAATTAACCAACCAAATAACTAGACAACCAGCCAGCCAACCTATCGACCAACCAATTAACCAACTAACCAACCAACTAACTAGACAGCCAGCCAACCAACCCTGCCAGGCAGCCAACAAACCAAACCCTACCACCCGTTCACCCACCAAGCCAGAAACAGCCAGCCAGCCAACCTATCGACCAACCAATTAACCAACCAACCAACCAACCCTACCAGGCAGCCAACAAACCAAACCCTACCAGGCAGCCAACAAACCAAACCCTACCAACCGCTCACCCCCCAAGCCAGAAACAGCCGGCCAGCCAACCTATCGACCAACCAATTATCCAACTAACCAACCAACTAACTAGACAGCCAGCCAACCAAACCTGCCAGGCAGCCAACAAACCAAACTCTACCACCCGCTCACCCACCAAGCCAGAAACAGCCAGCCAACCAACCCTGCCAGGCAACCAACAAACCAAACCCTACCACCCGCTCACCCACCAAGCCAGAAACAGTCAGCCAGCCAACCTATCGACCAACCAAGTAACCAAACAACCAACCAACCAACCAACCAACCAACCAACCAACCAACCAATCAACCAACTAGACAGCCAGCCAATCAACCCTGCCAGGCAGCCAACAAACCAAACTCTACCTCCCGCTCACCAAGCAAGCCAGAAACAGCCAGCCAGCCAATCTGTCGACCAACCAATTAACCAACCAACCAACCAACCAGCTAGACAGCCAGACAACCAAACCTGCCAGGCAGCCAACAAACCAAACTCTACCACCCGCTCACCCACCAAGCCAGAAACAGCCAGCCAGCCAACCTATCGACCAACCAATCAACCCACCAACCAACCATCTAACTAGACAGTCAGCCAACCAACCTATCGACCAACCAATTAACAAACTAACCAACCAACTAACTAGACTGCCAGCCAACCAACCCTGCCAGGCAGTCAACAAACCACACCCTACCACCCGCTCATCCGCCAAGCCAGAAACAGCCAGCCAGACAACCTATCGACCAACCAATTAACCAACAAACCAATCAACTAACTAGACAACTAGCCAACCAAACTTGCCAGGCAGCCAACAAACCAAACCCCACCACCCGCTCACCCCCCAAGCCAGAAACAGCCAGCCAGCCAACCTATCGACCAACCAATTAAACAACCAACCAACATACTAACTAGACAGCCAGCCATCCAAACCTACCAGACAGCCAACTTACCGACCAACCAATTAACCAACCAACCAACCATTTAGACAGCCAGCCAACCAACCCTGCCAGGCAACCAACAAACCAAAACCCTACCACCCGCTCACCCCCCTAAGCCAGAAAGAGCCAGCCAGCCAACCTATCGACCAACCTATTAACCAACCAACCAACCAACTAGACAGTCAGCCATTAAACCAAACCCTACCACCCGCTCACCCACCAAGCCAGAAACAGCCAGCCAGCCAACCTATCGATCAACCAATTAACCAATCAACCAACCAACTAGACAGTCAGCCAACAAACCAAACCCTACCACCCGTTCACCCACCAAGCCAGAAACAGCCAGCCAGCCAACCTATCGACCAACCAATTAACCAACGAACCAACCAACTAACTAGACAGTCAGCCATTAAAACCTGCCAGACAGCCAACCTATCGAACAACCAATTAACCAACCAACCAACCAACAAGACAGCCAGCCAACCAACCCTGCCAGGCAGCCAACAAACCAAATCCTACCACCCGCTCACCCCCCAAGCCAGAAACAGCCAGCCAGCGAACCTATCGACCAACCAATTAACCAACCAACCAACCAACCAGCTAACTAGACAGCCAGCCAACCAACCCTGCCAGGCAGCCAACAAACCAAACCCTACCAGCCGCTCACCCACCAAGCCAGAAACAGACAGCCAGCAAACCTATCGACCAAACAATTAACCAACCAACCAACAAACCAATCAACCAACCAGCTAGACAGCCAGACAACCAACCCTGCCAGGCAGCCAACAAACCAAACTCTGCCACCCGCTCACTTACCAAGCTAGAAACAGCCAGCCAACCAACCTATCGACCAACCAATCAACCCACCGACCAACCAACTAACTAGACAGCCAGCCAACCAATCCTGCCAGGCAGCCAACAAACCAAACCCTACCACCCGCTCACCCACCAAGCCAAAAACAGCACGCCAGCCAACCTATCGACCAACCAAATAACCAACCAACCAACCAACTGACTAGACAGCCAGCCAACCATGCAACACATGTTGGCTGGCTGACATGTTGGCTTAGCCAACCAACCCATCCGGCCAGCCAACAAAGCAAACCCTACCACCCGCTCACCCACCAAGCCAGAAACAGCCAGCAAGCCAACCTATCGACGAACCAATTAACCAACCAACCAAACCACGAACTAGACAGCCAGCCAACCAAACCTGCCAGACAGCCAACCTATCGACCAACCAACCAACCAACTAGACAGCCAGCCAACCAAAATCCTACCACCCGCTCACCCCCCTAAGCCAGAAAGAGCCAGCCAGCCAACCTATCGACCAACCTATTAATAAACCAACCAAACAAATAACTAGACAACCATCAAGCCAAACTATTGACCAAACAATTAACCAACCAACCAACCAATTAACCAGACAGCCAGCCAACCAAACCTGCCAGGCAGCCAACAAACCAAACCCTACCACCAGCTCACCCACCAAGCAAAAAACAGCCAGCCAGCCAACCTATCGACCAACTAATTATCCAACCAACCAACCAACTAACTAGACAGCCAGCCAACCAACCCTGCCAGGCAGACAACAAACCAAACCCTACCACCCTCTCACCCACCAAGCCAGAAACAGCCAGCCAGCCAACCCATCGACCAACCAATTAACCAATCAACCAACCAATTAGACAGTCAGCCAACCAACCCTTCCAGGCAGCCAACAAACCAAACCCTACCACCCGCTCACCCACCAAGCCAGAAACAGCCAGCCAGCAAACCTATCGACCAACCAATTAACCAACCAACCAACCAACCAACCAACCAACCAGCTAGACAGCCAGACAACCAACCCTGCCTGGCAGCCAACAAACCAAACTCTACCACCCGCTCACTTCCCAAGCCAGAAACAGCCAGCTAGCCAACCTATCGACCAAACAATTAACCCACCAACCAACCAACTAACTAGACAGCCAGCCAACCAAACCTGCCAGGCAGACAAAAACCAAACCCTACCACCCGCTTAAGCACCAAGCCAGCCAGCCATCCAGCCAACCTATAAACCAACCAATTGACCAACCATCCAACCAACTGGCTAGAGAGCCAGGCAACCAACCCTGCGAGGCAGCCAACTAACCAAACCCTACCACACGCTCGCCCACCAAGCCAGAAACAGCCTGCCAGACAACCTATCGACCAACCAACTAACTAGACAGTCAGCAAACCAACCCTGCCAGGCAGCCAACAAACCAAACCCTGCCACCCGCTCGCCCACTAAGCCAGAAACAGCCAGCTAGCCAACCTATCGACCGACCAATTAACCAACCAACCAACCAACTAACTAGACAGCCAGCCAACCAACCCTGCCAGGCAGCCAAAAAACCAAACCCTACCACCCGCTCGCCCACCAAGCCAGAAACAGCCAGCCAGCCAACCTATCGACCAACCAGTTAACCAACCAACCAACTAACAAACTAGACAGCCAGCCAACCAACCCTGCCAGGCAGCCAACAAACCAAACCCTACCACCCGCTCGACCACAAAGCAGAAAAACAGCCAGCCAGCCATCCTAACGACCAACCAATTAACCAACCAATCAACTAACTAGACAGCCAGCCAACCAACCCTGCCAGGCAGCCAACAAACCAAACCCTACCACCCGCTCGCCCACCAAGCCAGAAACAGCCAGCCAGCCAACCTATCGACCAACCAATTAACCAACACCAACCAACTAACTAGACAGCCAGCCAACCAACCCTGCCAGGCAGCCAACAAACCAAACCCTACCACCCGCTCGCCCACCAAGCCAGAAACAGCGAGCCAGTCAACCTATCGACAAACCAGTTAACCAACCAACCAACTAACAAACTAGACAGCCAGCCAACCAACCTTGCCAGGCAGCCAACAAACCAAACCCTACCACCCGCTCGCCCACCAAGCAGAAAAACAGCCAGCCAGCCATCCTATCGACCAACCAATTAACCAACCAACCAACTAACTAGACAGCCAGCCAACCAACCCTGCCAGGCAGCCAACAAACCAAACCCTACCACCCGCTCGCCCACCAAGCCAGAAACAGCCAGCCAGCCAACCTATCGACCAACCAGTTAACCAACCAACCAACCAACTAACTAGACAGCCAGCCAACCAACCCTGCCAGGCAGCCAACAAACCAAACCCTACCACCCGCTCGCCCACCAAGCCAGAAACAGCGAGCCAGTCAACCTATCGACAAACCAGTTAACCAATCAACCAACTAACAAACTAGACAGCCAGCCAACCAACCTTGCCAGGCAGCCAACAAACCAAACCCTACCACCCGCTCGCCCACAAAGCAGAAAAACAGCCAGCCAGCCATCCTATCGACCAACCAATTAACCAACCAACCAACCAACTAACTAGACAGCCAGCCAACCAACCCTGCCAGGCAGCCAACAAACCAAACCCTACCACCCGCTCGCCCACCAAGCCAGAAACAGCCATCCAGCCAACCTATCGACCAACCAATTAACCAACCAACCAACCAACTAACTAGACAGCCAGCCAACCAACCCTGCCAGGCAGCCAACAAACCAAACCCTACCACCCGTTCGCCCACCAAGCCAGAAAGAGCCAGCCAGCCAAACAATCGACCAACCAATTAACCAAAAAACCAACCAACTAACAAGAAAGCCAGCCAACCAACCCTGCCAGGCAGCCAACAAACCAAACCCTACCACCCGCTCGCCCACCAAGCCAGAAACAGCCAGCCAGCCAACCTTTCGACCAACCAATTAACCAACCAACAAACCAACTAACTAGACAGCCAGCCAACAAACCAAACCGTACCACCCGCTCACCCACCAAGCCAGAAACAGCCAGCCAGCCAACCTATCGACCAACCAATTAACAAACCAACCAACCAACTAACTAGACAGCCAGCCAACCAAACCTGCCAGGCAGCCAACAAACCAAACCCTACCACCCGCTCACCCACCAGGCCAGAAACAGCCATCCAGCCAACCTATCGACCAACCAATTAACCAACCAACCAACCAACTAACTAGACAGCCAGCCAACCAACCCTGCCAGGCAGCCAACAAACCAAACCCTACCACCCGCTCGCCCACCAAGCCAGAAACAGCCAGCCAGCCAACCTATCGACCAACCAATTAACCAACCAACCAACCAACTAACTAGACAGCCAGCCAACAAACCAAACCCTACCACCCGCTCACCCACCAAGCCAGAAACAGCCAGCCAGCCAACCTATCGACCAACCAATTAACAAACCAACCAACCAACTAACTAGACAGCCAGCCAACCAACCCTGCCAGGCAGCCAACAAACCAAACCCTACCACCCGTTCGCCCACCAAGCCAGAAAGAGCCAGCCAGCCAAACAATCGACCAACCAATTAACCAAAAAACCAACCAACTAACAAGAAAGCCAGCCAACCAACCCTGCCAGGCAGCCAACAAACCAAACCCTACCACCCGCTCGCCCACCAAGCCAGAAACAGCCAGCCAGCCAACCTTTCGACCAACCAATTAACCAACCAACCAACCAACTAACTAGACAGCCAGCCAACAAACCAAACCGTACCACCCGCTCACCCACCAAGCCAGAAACAGCCAGCCAGCCAACCTATCGACCAACCAATTAACAAACCAACCAACCAACTAACTAGACAGCCAGCCAACCAAACCTGCCAGGCAGCCAACAAACCAAACCCTACCACCCGCTCACCCACCAAGCCAGAAACAGCCATCCAGCCAACCTATCGACCAACCAATTAACCAACCAACCAACCAACTAACTAGACAGCCAGCCAACCAACCCTGCCAGGCAGCCAACAAACCAAACCCTACCACCCTCTCCCCCACCAAGCCAGAAACAGCCAGCCAGCCAACCTATCGACCAACCAATTAACCAACCAACCAACCAACTAACTAGACAGCCAGCCAACAAACCAAACCCTACCACCCGCTCACCCACCAAGCCAGAAACAGCCAGCCAGCCAACCTATCGACCAACCAATTAACAAACCAACCAACCAACTAACTAGACAGCCAGCCAACCAAACCAGCCAGGCAGCCAACAAACCAAACCCTACCACCCTCTCACCCACCAAGCCAGAAACAGCCATCCAGCCAACCTATCGACCAACCAATTAACCAACCAACCAACCAACTAACTAGACAGCCAGCCAACCAACCCTGCCAGGCAGCCAACAAACCAAACCCTACCACCCGTTCGCCCACCAAGCCAGAAAGAGCCAGCCAGCCAAACAATCGACCAACCAATTAACCAAAAAACCAACCAACTAACAAGAAAGCCAGCCAACCAAACCTGCCAGGCAGCCAACAAACCAAACCCTACCACCCGCTCACCCACCAAGCCAGAAACAGCCATCCAGCCAACCTATCGACCAACCAATTAACCAACCAACCAACCAACTAACTAGACAGCCAACCAACCCTGCCAGGCAGCCAACAAACCAAACCCTACCACCCGTTCGCCCACCAAGCCAGAAAGAGCCAGCCAGCCAAACAATCGACCAACCAATTAACCAAAAAACCAACCAACTAACAAGAAAGCCAGCCAACCAACCCTGCCAGGCAGCCAACAAACCAAACCCTACCACCCGCTCGCCCACCAAGCCAGAAACAGCCAGCCAGCCAACCTATCGACCAACCAATTAACCAATCAACCAACCAACTAACTAGAACGCCAGCCAACCAACCCTGCCAAGCAGCCAACAAACCCAACCCTACCACCCGCTCACACACCAAGCCAGAAACAGCCAGCCAGACAACCTATCGACCAACCAATTAACCAACCAACCAACTAACTAGACAGCCAGCCAACCAACCCCGCCAGGCAGTCAACAAACCAAACCCTATTACCCGCTCACCCACCAAGCCATAAACAGCCAGCGAACCTATCGACCAACCAAAAACCAACCAACCAACCAACTAACTAGACAGACAGCCAACCAACCCTGCCAGGCAGCCAACAAACCAAATCCTACCACCGGCTCACCCACAAAGCCAGAAACAGCCACCCAGCCAACCTATCGACCAACCAATTAACCAATCAAACTACCAAATAACTAGAACGCCAGCCAACCAAACCTGCCAGGCAGCCAACAAACCAAACCCTACCACCCGCTCGCCCACCAAGCCAGAAACAGCGAGCCAGTCAACCTATCGACAAACCAGTTAACCAACCAACCAACAAACAAACTAGACAGCCAGCCAACCAACCTTGCCAGGCAGCCAACAAACCAAACCCTACCACCCGCTCGCCCACCAAGCAGAAAAACAGCCAGCCAGCCATTCTATCGACCAACCAATTAACCAACCAACCAACTAACTAGACAGCCAGCCAACCAACCCTGCCAGGCAGCCAACAAACCAAACCCTACCACCCGCTCGCCCACCAAGCCAGAAACAGCCATCCAGCCAACCTATCGACCAACCAATTAACCAACCATCCAACCAACTAACTAGACAGCCAGCCAACCAACCCTGCCAGGCAGCCAACAAACCAAACCCTACCACCCGCTCGCCCACCAAGCCAGAAACAGCCAGGCAGCCAACCTATCGACCAACCAATTAACCAACCAACCAACCAACTAACTAGACAGCCAGCCAACCAACCCTGCCAGGCAGCCAACAAACCAAACCCTACCACCCGCTCGCCCACCAAGCCAGAAACAGCCAGCCAGCCAACCTATCGACCAACCAGTTAACCAACCAACCAACCAACTAACTAGACAGCCAGCCAACCAACCCTGCCAGGCAGCCAACAAACCAAACCCTACCACCCGCTCGCCCACCAAGCCAGAAACAGCGAGCCAGTCAACCTATCGACAAACCAGTTAACCAACCAACCAACTAACAAACTAGACAGCCAGCCAACCAACCTTGCCAGGCAGCCAACAAACCAAACCCTACCACCCGCTCGCCCACCAAGCAGAAAAACAGCCAGCCAGCCATCCTATCGACCAACCAATTAACCAACCAACCAACTAACTAGACAGCCAGCCAACCAACCCTGCCAGGCAGCCAACAAACCAAACCCTACCACCCGCTCGCCCACCAAGCCAGAAACAGCCATCCAGCCAACCTATCGACCAACCAATTAACCAACCATCCAACCAACCCTGCCAGGCAGCCAACAAACCAAACCCTACCACCCGCTCGCCCACCAAGCCAGAAACAGCCAGGCAGCCAACCTATCGCCCAACCAATTAACCAACCAACCAACCAACTAACTAGACAGCCATCCAACCAACCCTGCCAGGCAGCCAACAAACCAAACCCTACCACCCGCTCGCCCACCAAGCCAGAAACAGCCAGCCAGCCAACCTATCGACCAACCAATTAACCAACCAACCAACCAACTAATTAGACAGCCAGCCAACCAACCCTGCCAGGCAGTCAAAAAACCAAACCCTACCACCCGCTCGCCCACCAAGCCAGAAACAGCCAGCCAGCCAACATATCGACCAACCAATTAACCAACCAACCAACCAACTAACTAGACAGCCAGCCAACCAACCTTGCCAGGAGGCCAACAAACCAAACCCTACCACCCGCTCGCCCACCAAGCCAGAAACAGCCAGCCAGCCAACCTATCGACCAACCAATTAACCAACCAACCAACCAACTAACTAGACAGCCAGCCAACCAACCCTGCCAGGCAGCCAACAAGCCAAACCCTACCACCCGCTCGCCCACCAAGCCAGAAACAGCGAGCCAGCCAACCTATCGACCAACCAGTTAACCAACCAACCAACCAACTAACTAGACAGCCAGCCAACCAACCCTGCCAGGCAGCCAACAAACCAAACCCTACCACCCGCTCGCCCACCAAGCCAGAAACAGCCAGCCAGCCAACCTATCGACCAACCAGTTAACCAACCAACCAACCAACTAACTAGACAGCCAGCCATCCAAACCTGCCAGGCAGCCAACAAACCAAACCCTACCACCCGCTCGCCCACCAAGCCAGAAACAGCGAGCCAGTCAACCTATCGACAAACCAGTTAACCAACCAACCAACTAACAAACTAGACAGCCAGCCAACCAACCTTGCCAGGCAGCCAACAAACCAAACCCTACCACCCGCTCGCCCACCAAGCAGAAAAACAGCCAGCCAGCCATCCTATCGACCAACCAATTAACCAACCAACCAACTAACTAGACAGCCAGCCAACCAACCCTGCCAGGCAGCCAACAAACCAAACCCTACCACCCGCTCGCCCACCAAGCCAGAAACAGCCATCCAGCCAACCTATCGACCAACCAATTAACCAACCATCCAACCAACTAACTAGACAGCCAGCCAACCAACCCTGCCAGGCAGCCAACAAACCAAACCCTACCACCCGCTCGCCCACCAAGCCAGAAACAGCCAGGCAGCCAACCTATCGACCAACCAATTAACCAACCAACCAACCAACTAACTAGACAGCCAGCCAACCAACCCTGCCAGGCAGCCAACAAACCAAACCCTACCACCCGCTCGCCTACCAAGCCAGAAACAGCCAGCCAGCCAACCTATCGACCAACCAATTAACCAACCAACCAACCAACTAATTAGACAGCCAGCCAACCAACCCTGCCAGGCAGTCAACAAACCAAACCCTACCACCCGCTCGCCCACCAAGCCAGAAACAGCCAGCCAGCCAACATATCGACCAACCAATTAACCAACCAACCAACCAACTAACTAGACAGCCAGCCAACCAACCTTGCCAGGAGGCCAACAAACCAAACCCTAACACCCGCTCGCCCACCAAGCCAGAAACAGCCAGCCAGCCAACGTATCGACTAACCAATTAACCAACCAACCAACCAACTAACTAGACAGCCAGCCAACCAACCCTGCCAGGCAGCCAACAAACCAAACCCTACATCCCGCTTGCCCACCAAGCCAGAAACAGCCATCCAGCCAACCTATCGACCAACCAATTAACCAACCAACCAACCAACTAACTAGACAGCCAGCCAACCAACCTTGCCAGGCAGCCAACAAACCAAACCCTACCACCCGCTCGCCCACCAAGCCAGAAACAGCCATCCAGCCAACCTATCGACCAAACAATTAACCAACCAACCAACCAACTAACTAGACAGCCAGCCAACCAACCCTGCCAGGCAGCCAAGAAACCAAACCCTACCACCCGCTCACCCACCAAGCCAGAAACAGCCAGCCATCCAATCTATCGACCAACCAATTAACCAACCAACCAACCAACTAACCAGACAGCCAACCAACCAACCCTGCCAGGCAGCCAACAAACCAAACCCTACCACACGCTCACCCACCAAGCCAGAAACAGCCAGCCAGCCAACCTATCGACCAACCAATTAACCAACCAACCAACCAACTACCTAGAACGCCAGCCAACCAACCCTGCCAAGTAGCCAACAAACCCAACCCTACCACCCGCTCACACACCAAGCCAGAAACAGCCAGCCAGCCAACCTATCGACCAACCAATTAACCAATAAACCAACCAACTAACTAGAACGCCAGCCAACCAACCCTGCCAAGCAGCCAACAAACCCAACCCTACCACCCGCTCACACACCAAGCCAGAAACAGCCAGCCAGACAACCTATCGACCAACCAATTAACCAACCAACCAACTAACTAGACAGCCAGCCAACCAACCCCGCCAGGCAGTCAACAAACCAAACCCTATTACCCGCTCACCCACCAAGCCATAAACAGCCAGCGAACCTATCGACCAACCAAAAACCAACCAACCAACCAACTAACTAGACAGCCAGCCAACCAACCCTGCCAGGCAGCCAACAAACCAAACCCTACCACCGGCTCACCCACAAAGCCAGAAACAGCCAGATAGCCAACCTATCGACCAACCAATTAACCAACCAACCAACCAACCAACTAACTAGAACGCCAGCCAACCAACCCCGCCAGGCAGCCAACAAACCAAACCCTATTACCCGCTCACCCACCAAGCCAGAAACAGCCAGCCAACCTATCGACCAACCAATTAACCAACCAACCAACCAACCAACTAACTAGACAGCCAGCCAACCAACCCTGCCAGGCAGCCAACAAACCAAACCCTACCACCGGCTCACCCACCAAGCCAGAAACAGCCAGCCAGCCAAACTATCGACCAACCAATTAACCAACCAACCAACCAACTAACTAGACAGCCAGCCAAGAAACCCTGCCAGGCAGCCAACAAATCAAACCCTACCACCCGCTCACCCACCAAGCCAGAAACAGCCAGTCAGTCAACCTATCGACCAACCAATTAACCAACCAACCAACTAAATAGACAGCGAGGAAACCAACCCTGCCAGGCAGCCAACAAACCAAACCCTACCACCCGCTCACCCACCAAGCCAGAAACAGCCAGCCAGCCAATCTATCGACCAACCAATTAATCAACCAACCAACCAACTAACTAGACAGCCGGCCAACCAACCCTGCCAGGCAGCCAACAAACCAAACCCTACCACCCGCTCACCCACCAAGCCAGAAACAGCCAGCCAGCCAACCTATCGACCAACCAATTAACCAACCAACTAGCTAGACAGCCAACCAACCAACCCTGCCAGGCAGCCAACAAACCAAACCCTACCACACGCTCACCCACCAAGCCAGAAACAGCCAGCCAGCCAACCTATCGACAAACCAATTAACCAACCAACCAACAAACTAACTAGAACGATAGCCAACCAACCCTGCCAAGCAGCCAACAAACCCAACCCTACCACCCGCTCACACACCAAGCCAGAAACAGCCAGCCAGCCAATCTATCGACCAACCAATTAACCAACCAACCAACTAACTAGACAGCCAGCCAACCAACCCTGCCAGGCAGCCAACAAACCAAACCCTACCACCCGCTCACACACCAAGCCAGAAACAGCCACCCAGCCAACCTATCGACCAACCAATTAACCAATCAAACTAGCAAATAACTAGAACGCCAGCCAACCAAACCTGCCAGGCAACCAACAAACCAAACCCTACCACCCGCTCACCCACCAAGCCAGAAACACCCAGCCAGCCAGCCTATCGACCAACCAATTAACCAACCAACCAACTAACTAGACAGCCAGCCAACCAACCCTGCCAGGCAGCCAACAAACCAAACCCTACCACCCGCTCACCAACCAAGCCAGAAACAGCCAGATAGCCAACCTATCGACCAACCAATTAACCAACCAACCAACCAACTAACTAGAACGCCAGCCAACCAACCCCGCCAGGCAGCCAACAAACCAAACCCTATTACCCGCTCACCCACCAAGCCAGAAACAGCCAGCCAACCTATCGACCAACCAATTAACCAACCAACCAACCAACTAACTAGACAGCCAGCCAACCAACCCTGCCAGGCAGCCAACAAACCAAACCCTACCACCGGCTCACCCGCCAAGCCAGAAACAGCCAGCCAGCCAAACTATCGACCAACCAATTAACCAACCAACCAACCAACTAACTAGACAGCCAGCCAAGAAACCCTGCCAGGCAGCCAACAAATCAATTCCTACCACCCGCTCACCCACCAAGCCAGAAACAGCCAGTCAGTCAACCTATCGACCAACCAATTAACCAACCAACCAACTAACTAGACAGCGAGGAAACCAACCCTGCCAGGCAGCCAACAAACCAAACCCTACCACCCGCTCACCCACCAAGCCAGAAACAGCCAGCCAGCCAATCTATCGACCAACCAATTAATCAACCAACCAACCAACTAACTAGACAGCCGGCCAACCAACCCTGCCAGGCAGCCAACAAACCAAACCCTACCACCCGCTCACCCACCAAGCCAGAAACAGCCAGCCAGCCAACCTATCGACCAACCAATTAACCAACCAACTAGCTAGACAGCCAACCAACCAACCCTGCCAGGCAGCCAACAAACCAAACCCTACCACACGCTCACCCACCAAGCCAGAAACAGCCAGCCAGCCAACCTATCGACAAACCAATTAACCAACCAACCAACAAACTAACTAGAACGATAGCCAACCAACCCTGCCAAGCAGCCAACAAACCGAACCCTACCACCCGCTCACACACCAAGCCAGAAACAGCCAGCCAGCCAACCTATCGACCAACGAATTAACCAACCAACCAACTAGACAGCCAGCCAACCAACCCTGCCAGGCAGCCAACAAACCAAACCCTACCACCCGCTCACACACCAAGCCAGAAACAGCCAGCCAGCCAACCTATCGACCAACCAATTAACCAACCAACCAACCAACTAACTAGAACGCCAGCCAACCAACCCTGCCAAGCAGCCAACAAACCCAACCCTACCACCCGCTCACCCACCAAGCCAGAAACAGCCAGCCTATCGACCAACCAATTAACCAACCAACCAAATAACTAGACAGCCAGCCAACCAACCCTGCCAGGCAGCCAACAAACCAAACCCTACCACCCGCTCACACACCAAGCCAGAAACAGCCAGCCAGCCAACCTATCGACCAACCAATTAACCAACCAACCAACTAACTAGAACGCCAGCCAACCAACCCTGCCAAGCAGCCAACAAACCCAACCCTACCACCCGCTCACCCACCAAGCCAGAAACAGCCAGCCAGCCAACCTATCGACCAACCAATTAACCAACCAAACTACCAAATTACTAGAACGTGAGCCAACCATCACTGCCAGGCAGCCAACAAACCAAACCGTACCACCCGCTCACCCAACAAGCCAGAAAGAGCCAGCCAGCCAGCCTATCGATCAACCAATTAACCAACCAACCAACCAACTAACTAGACAGCCAGCCAACCAACCCTGCCAGGCAGCCAACAAACCAAACCCTACCACCCGCTCACCCACCAAGCCAGAAACAGCCAGCCATCCAATCTATCGACCAACCAATTAACCAACCAACCAACCAACTAACCAGACAGCCAACCAACCAACCCTGCCAGGCAGCCAACAAACCAAACCCTACCACACGCTCACCCACCAAGCCAGAAACAGCCAGCCAGCCAACCTATCGACCAACCAATTAACCAACCAACCAACCAACTAACCAGACAGCCAACCAACCAACCCTGCCAGGCTGCCAACAAACCAAACCCTACCACCCGCTCACACCAAGCCAGCAACAGCCAGCCAGCCAACCTATCGACCAACCAATTAACCAACCAACCAACCAACTAACTAGAACGCCAGCCAACCAACCCTGCCAAGCAGCCAACAAACCCAACCCTACCACCCGCTCACACACCAAGCCAGAAACAGCCAGACAGACAACCTATCGACCAACCAATTAACCAACCAACCAACTAACTAGACAGCCAGCCAACCAACCCTGCCAGGCAGCCAGCAAACCAAACCCTACCACCCGCTCACCCACCAAGCCAGAAACAGCCATCCAGCCAACCTATCGACCAACCAATTAACCAACCAACCAACCAACTAACCAGACAGCCAACCAACCAACCCTGCCAGGCAGCCAACAAACCAAACCCTACCACACGCTCACACACCAAGCCAGAAACAGCCAGCCAGCCAACCTATCGACCAACCAATTAACCAACCAACCAACCAACTAACTAGAACGCCAGCCAACCAACCCTGCCAAGCAGCCAACAAACCCAACCCTACCACCCGATCACACACCAAGCCAGAAACAGCCAGCCAGACAACCTATCGACCAACCAATTACCCAACCAACCAACTAACTAGACAGCCAGCCAAGAAACCCTCCCAGGCAGCCAACAAATCAAACCCTACCACCCGCTCACCCACCAAGCCAGAAACAGCCAGCCAGCCAACCTATCGACCAACCAATTAACCAACCAACCAACTAACTAGACAGTCAGCCAACCAACCCTGCCAGGCAGCCAACAAATCAAACCCTACCACCCGCTCACCCACCAAGCCAGAAACAGCCAGCCAGCCAACCTATCGACCAACCAATTAACCAACCAAACTACCAAATAACTAGAACGCGAGCCAACCAACACTGCCAGGCAGCCAACAAACCAAACCCTACCACCCGCTCACCCACCAAGCCAGAAACAGCCAGCCAGCCAGCCTATCGACCAACCAATTAACCAACCAACCAACCAACTAACTAGACAGCCAGCCAACCAACCCTGCCAGGCAGCCAACAAACCAAACCCTACCACCCGCTCACCCACCAAGCCAGAAACAGGCAGCCATCCAATCTATCGACCAACCAATTAACCAACCAACCAACCAACTAACCAGACAGCCAACCAACCAACCCTGCCAGGCAGCCAACAAACCAAACCCTACCACACGCTCACCCACCAAGCCAGAAACAGCCAGCCAGCCAACCTATCGACCAACCAATTAACCAACCAACCAACCAACTACCTAGAACGCCAGACAACCAACCCTGCCAAGTAGCCAGCAAACCCAACCCTACCACCCGCTCACACACCAAGCCAGAAACAGCCAGCCAGCCAACCTATCGACCAACCAATTAACCAATCAACCAACCAACTAACTAGAACGCCAGCCAACCAACCCTGCCAAGCAGCCAACAAACCCAACCCTACCACCCGCTCACACACCAAGCCAGAAACAGCCAGCCAGACAACCTATCGATAAACCAATTAACCAACCAACCAACTAACTAGACAGCCAGCCAACCAACCCCGCCAGGCAGTCAACAAACCAAACCCTATTACCCGCTCACCCACCAAGCCATAAACAGCCAGCGAACCTATCGACCAACCAAAAACCAACCAACCAACCAACTAACTAGACAGCCAGCCAACCAACCCTGCCAGGCAGCCAACAAACCAAACCCTACCACCGGCTCACCCACCCAGCCAGAAACAGCCAGCCGGCCAAACTATCGACCAACCAATTAACCAACCAACCAACCAACTAACTAGACAGCCAGCCAAGAAACCCTGCCAGGCAGCCAACAAATCAAACCCTACCACCCGCTCACCCACCAAGCCAGAAACAGCCAGCCAGCCAACCTATCGACCAACCAATTAACCAACCAACTAGCTAGACAGCCAACCAACCAACCCTGCCAGGCAGCCAACAAACCAAACCCTACCACACGCTCACCCACCAAGCCAGAAACAGCCAGCCAGCCAACCTATCGACAAACCAATTAACCAACCAACCAACAAACTAACTAGAACGCCAGCCAACCAACCCTGCCAAGCAGCCAACAAACCCAACCCTACCACCCGCTCACACACCAAGCCAGAAACAGCCAGCCAGCCAACCTATCGACCAACCAATTAACCAACCAACCAACTAACTAGACAGCCAGCCAACCAACCCTGCCAGGCAGCCAACAAACCAAACCCTACCACCCGCTCACACACCAAGCCAGAAACAGCCAGCCAGCCAACCTATCGACCAACCAATTACCAACCAACCAACCAACTAACTAGAACGCCAGCCAACCAACCCTGCCAAGCAGCCAACAAACCCAACCCTACCACCCGCTCACCCACCAAGCCAGAAACAGCCAGCCTATCGACCAACCAATTAACCAACCAACCAAATAACTAGACAGCCAGCCAACCAACCCTGCCAGGCAGCCAACATACCAAACCCTACCACCCGCTCACACACCAAGCCAGAAACAGCCAGCCAGCCAACCTATCGACCAACCAATTAACCAACCAACCAACCAACTAACTAGAACGCCAGCCAACCAACCCTGCCAAGCAGCCAACAAACCCAACCCTACCACCCGCTCACACACCAAGCCAGAAACAGCCAGCCAGCCAACCTATCGACCAACCAATTTACCAACCAACCAACTAACTAGACAGCCAGCCAACCAACCCTGCCAGGCAGCCAACAAATCAAACCCTACCACCCGCTCACCCACCAAGCCAGAAACAGCCAGCCAGCCAACCTATCGACCAACCAATTAACCAACCAAACTACCAAATAACTAGAACGCGAGCCAACCAATACTGCCAGGCAGCCAACAAACCAAACCCTACCACCCGCTCACCCACCAAGCCAGAAACAGCCAGCCAGCCAGCCTATAGACCAACCAATTAACAAACCAACCAACCAACTAACTAGACAGCCAGCCAACCAACCCTGCCAGGCAGCCAACAAACCAAACCCTACCACCCGCTCACCCACCAAGCCAGAAACAGCCAGCCATCTAATCTATCGACCAACCAATTAACCAACCAACCAACCAACTAACCAGTCAGCCAACCAACCAAACCTGCCAGGCAGCCAACAAACCAAACCCTACCACACGCTCACCCACCAAGCCAGAAACAGCCAGCCAGCCAACCTATCGACAAACCAATTAACCAACCAACCAACAAACTAACTAGACAGACAGCCAACCAACCCTACCAGGCAGCCAACAAACCCAACCCTACCACCCGCTCACACACCAAGCCAGAAACAGCCAGCCAGCCAACCTATCGACCAACCAATTAACCAACCAACCAACCAACTAACTAGAACGCCAGCCAACCAACCCTGCCAAGCAGCCAACAAACCCAACCCTACCACCCGCTCACACACCAAGCCAGAAACAGCCAGCCAGCCAACCTATCGACCAACCAATTTACCAACCAACCAACTAACTAGACAGCCAGCCAACCAACCCTGCCAGGCAGCCAACAAATCAAACCCTACCACCCGCTCACCCACCAAGCCAGAAACAGCCAGCCAGCCAACCTATCGACCAACCAATTAACCAACCAAACTACCAAATAACTAGAACGCGAGCCAACCAATACTGCCAGGCAGCCAACAAACCAAACCCTACCACCCGCTCACCCACCAAGCCAGAAACAGCCAGCCAGCCAGCCTATAGACCAACCAATTAACAAACCAACCAACCAACTAACTAGACAGCCAGCCAACCAACCCTGCCAGGCAGCCAACAAACCAAACCCTACCACCCGCTCACCCACCAAGCCAGAAACAGCCAGCCATCTAATCTATCGACCAACCAATTAACCAACCAACCAACCAACTAACCAGTCAGCCAACCAACCAAACCTGCCAGGCAGCCAACAAACCAAACCCTACCACACGCTCACCCACCAAGCCAGAAACAGCCAGCCAGCCAACCTATCGACAAACCAATTAACCAACCAACCAACAAACTAACTAGACAGACAGCCAACCAACCCTACCAGGCAGCCAACAAACGAAACCCTACCACCCGCTCACACACCAAGCCAGAAACAGCCAGCCAGCCAGCCTATCGACCAACCAATTAACCAACCAACCAACCAAATAACTAGACAGCCAGCCAACCAACCCTGCCAGGCAGCCAACAAACCAAACCCTACCACCCGCTCATCCACCAAGCCAGAAACAGCCAGCCAGCCAATCTATCGACGAACCAATTAATCAACCAACCAACCAACTAACTAAACAGCCGGCCAACCAACCCTGCCAGGCAGCCAACAAACCAAACCCTACCACCCGCTCACCCACCAAGCCAGAAACAGCCAGCCAGCCAACCTATCGACCAACCAACCAACCAACTAGCTAGACAGCCAACCAACCAACCCTGCCAGGCAGCCAACAAACCAAACCCTACCACACGCTCACCCACCAAGCCAGAAACAGCCAGCCAGCCAACATATCGACAAACCAATTAACCAACCAACCAACAAACTACTAACTAGACAGCCAGCACACCAACCCTACCTTGCAGCCAACAAACCAAACCCTACCATCCGCTCACCCACCAAGCCAGAAACAGCCAGCCTATCGACCAACCAATTAACCAACCAACCAACTAACTAGACAGCCAGCCAACCAACCCTGCCAGGCAGCCAACAAACCAAACCCTACCACCCGCTCACACACCAAGCCAGAAACAGCCAGCCAGCCAACCTATTGACCAACCAATTAACCAACCAACCAACCAACTAACTAGAACGCCAGCCAAACAACCCTGCCAAGCAGCCAACAAACCCAACCCTACCACCCGCTCACACACCAAGCCAGAAACAGCCAGCCAGACAACCTATCGACCAACCAATTAACCAACCAACCAACTAACTAGACAGCCAGCCAACCAACCCTGCCAGGCAGCCAACAAATCAAACCCTACCACCCGCTCACCCACCAAGCCAGAAACAGCCAGCCATCCAATCTATCGACCAACCAATTAACCAACCAGCCAACCAACTAACCAGACAGCCAACCAACCAACCCTGCCAGGCAGCCAACAAACCAAACCCTACCACCCGCTCACCCACCAAGCCAGAAACAGCCAGCCAGCCAACCTATCGACCAACCAATTAACCAACCAAACTACCAAATTACTAGAACGTGAGCCAACCATCACTGCCAGGCAGCCAACAAACCAAACCGTACCACCCGCTCACCCAACAAGCCAGAAAGAGCCAGCCAGCCAGCCTATCAATCAACCAATTAACCAACCAACCAACCAACTAACTAGACAGCCAGCCAACCAACCCTGACAGGCAGCCAACAAACCAAACCCTACCACCCGCTCACCCACCAAGCCAGAAACAGCCAGCCATCCAATCTATCGACCAACCAATTAACCAACCAACCAACCAACTAACCAGACAGCCAACCAACCAACCCTGCCAGGCAGCCAACAAACCAAACCCTACCACACGCTCACCCACCAAGCCAGAAACAGCCAGCCAGCCAACCTATCGACCAACCAATTAACCAACCAACCAACCAACTAACCAGACAGCCAACCAACCAACCCTGCCAAGCAGCCAACAAACCAAACCCTACCACCCGCTCACACACCAAGCCAGAAACAGCCAGCCAGCCAACCTATCGACCAACCAATTAACCAACCAACCAACTAACTAGACAGCCAGCCAAGAAATCCTGCCAGGCAGCCAACAAATCAAACCCTACCACCCGCTCACCCACCAAGCCAGAAACAGCCAGCCAGCCAACCTATCGACCAACCAATTAACCAACCAACCAACTAAATAGACAGCCAGCCAACCAACCCTGCCAGGCAGCCAACAAATAAAACCCTACCACCCGCTCACCCACCAAGCCAGAAACAGCCAGCCATCCAATCTATCGACCAACCAATTAACCAACCAACCAACCAACTAACCAGACAACCAACCAACCAACACTGCCAGGCAGCCAATAAACCAAACTCTACCACCCGCTCACCCACCAAGCCAGAAACAGCCAGCCAGCCAACCTATCGACCAACCAAACTACCAGATTACTAGAACGCGAGCCAACCAACACTGCCAGGCAGCCAACAAACCAAACCCTACCACCCGCTCACCCACCAAGCCAGAAACAGCCAGCCAGCCAGCCTATCGATCAACCAATTAACCAACCAACCAACCATTTAACTAGACAGCCAGCCAACCAACCCTGCCAGGCAGCCAACAAACCAAACCCTATCTCCCGCTCACCCACCAAGCCAGAATCAGCCAGCCATCCAATCTATCGACCAACCAATTAACCAACCAACCAACCAACTAACCAGACAGCCAACCAACCAACCCTGCCAAGCAGCCAACAAACCCAACCCTACCACCCGCTCACACACCAAGCCAGAAACAGCCAGACAGACAACCTATCGACCAACCAATTAACCAACCAACCAACTAACTAGACAGCCAGCCAACCAACCCTGCCAGGCAGCCAGCAAACCAAACCCTACCACCCGCTCACCCACCAAGCCAGAAACAGCCATCCAGCCAACCTATCGACCAACCAATTAACCAACCAACCAACCAACTAACCAGACAGCCAACCAACCAACCCTGCCAGGCAGCCAACAAACCAAACCCTACCATCCGCTCACCCACCAAGCCAGAAACAGCCAGCCTATCGACCAACCAATTAACCAACCAACCAACTAACTAGACAGCCAGCCAACCAACCCTGCCAGGCAGCCAACAAACCAAACCCTACCACCCGCTCACACACCAAGCCAGAAACAGCCAGCCAGCCAACCTATTGACCAACCAATTAACCAACCAACCAACCAACTAACTAGAACGCCAGCCAAACAACCCTGCCAAGCAGCCAACAAACCCAACCCTACCACCCGCTCACACACCAAGCCAGAAACAGCCAGCCAGACAACCTATCGACCAACCAATTAACCAACCAACCAACTAACTAGACAGCCAGCCAACCAACCCTGCCAGGCAGCCAACAAATCAAACCCTACCACCCGCTCACCCACCAAGCCAGAAACAGCCAGCCATCCAATCTATCGACCAACCAATTAACCAACCAGCCAACCAACTAACCAGACAGCCAACCAACCAACCCTGCCAGGCAGCCAACAAACCAAACCCTACCACCCGCTCACCCACCAAGCCAGAAACAGCCAGCCAGCCAACCTATCGACCAACCAATTAACCAACCAAACTACCAAATTACTAGAACGTGAGCCAACCATCACTGCCAGGCAGCCAACAAACCAAACCGTACCACCCGCTCACCCAACAAGCCAGAAAGAGCCAGCCAGCCAGCCTATCAATCAACCAATTAACCAACCAACCAACCAACTAACTAGACAGCCAGCCAACCAACCCTGACAGGCAGCCAACAAACCAAACCCTACCACCCGCTCACCCACCAAGCCAGAAACAGCCAGCCATCCAATCTATCGACCAACCAATTAACCAACCAACCAACCAACTAACCAGACAGCCAACCAACCAACCCTGCCAGGCAGCCAACAAACCAAACCCTACCACACGCTCACCCACCAAGCCAGAAACAGCCAGCCAGCCAACCTATCGACCAACCAATTAACCAACCAACCAACCAACTAACCAGACAGCCAACCAACCAACCCTGCCAAGCAGCCAACAAACCAAACCCTACCACCCGCTCACACACCAAGCCAGAAACAGCCAGCCAGCCAACCTATCGACCAACCAATTAACCAACCAACCAACTAACTAGACAGCCAGCCAAGAAATCCTGCCAGGCAGCCAACAAATCAAACCCTACCACCCGCTCACCCACCAAGCCAGAAACAGCCAGCCAGCCAACCTATCGACCAACCAATTAACCAACCAACCAACTAAATAGACAGCCAGCCAACCAACCCTGCCAGGCAGCCAACAAATAAAACCCTACCACCCGCTCACCCACCAAGCCAGAAACAGCCAGCCATCCAATCTATCGACCAACCAATTAACCAACCAACCAACCAACTAACCAGACAACCAACCAACCAACACTGCCAGGCAGCCAATAAACCAAACTCTACCACCCGCTCACCCACCAAGCCAGAAACAGCCAGCCAGCCAACCTATCGACCAACCAAACTACCAGATTACTAGAACGCGAGCCAACCAACACTGCCAGGCAGCCAACAAACCAAACCCTACCACCCGCTCACCCACCAAGCCAGAAACAGCCAGCCAGCCAGCCTATCGATCAACCAATTAACCAACCAACCAACCATTTAACTAGACAGCCAGCCAACCAACCCTGCCAGGCAGCCAACAAACCAAACCCTATCTCCCGCTCACCCACCAAGCCAGAATCAGCCAGCCATCCAATCTATCGACCAACCAATTAACCAACCAACCAACCAACTAACCAGACAGCCAACCAACCAACCCTGCCAAGCAGCCAACAAACCCAACCCTACCACCCGCTCACACACCAAGCCAGAAACAGCCAGACAGACAACCTATCGACCAACCAATTAACCAACCAACCAACTAACTAGACAGCCAGCCAACCAACCCTGCCAGGCAGCCAGCAAACCAAACCCTACCACCCGCTCACCCACCAAGCCAGAAACAGCCATCCAGCCAACCTATCGACCAACCAATTAACCAACCAACCAACCAACTAACCAGACAGCCAACCAACCAACCCTGCCAGGCAGCCAACAAACCAAACCCTACCACACGCTCACACACCAAGCCAGAAACAGCCAGCCAGCCAACCTATCGACCAACCAATTAACCAACCAACCAACCAACTAACTAGAACGCCAGCCAACCAACCCTGCCAAGCAGCCAACAAACCCAACCCTACCACCCGATCACACACCAAGCCAGAAACAGCCAGCCAGACAACCTATCGACCAACCAATTACCCAACCAACCAACTAACTAGACAGCCAGCCAAGAAACCCTCCCAGGCAGCCAACAAATCAAACCCTACCACCCGCTCACCCACCAAGCCAGAAACAGCCAGCCAGCCAACCTATCGACCAACCAATTAACCAACCAACCAACTAACTAGACAGTCAGCCAACCAACCCTGCCAGGCAGCCAACAAATCAAACCCTACCACCCGCTCACCCACCAAGCCAGAAACAGCCAGCCAGCCAACCTATCGACCAACCAATTAACCAACCAAACTACCAAATAACTAGAACGCGAGCCAACCAACACTGCCAGGCAGCCAACAAACCAAACCCTACCACCCGCTCACCCACCAAGCCAGAAACAGCCAGCCAGCCAGCCTATCGACCAACCAATTAACCAACCAACCAACCAACTAACTAGACAGCCAGCCAACCAACCCTGCCAGGCAGCCAACAAACCAAACCCTACCACCCGCTCACCCACCAAGCCAGAAACAGGCAGCCATCCAATCTATCGACCAACCAATTAACCAACCAACCAACCAACTAACCAGACAGCCAACCAACCAACCCTGCCAGGCAGCCAACAAACCAAACCCTACCACACGCTCACCCACCAAGCCAGAAACAGCCAGCCAGCCAACCTATCGACCAACCAATTAACCAACCAACCAACCAACTACCTAGAACGCCAGACAACCAACCCTGCCAAGTAGCCAGCAAACCCAACCCTACCACCCGCTCACACACCAAGCCAGAAACAGCCAGCCAGCCAACCTATCGACCAACCAATTAACCAATCAACCAACCAACTAACTAGAACGCCAGCCAACCAACCCTGCCAAGCAGCCAACAAACCCAACCCTACCACCCGCTCACACACCAAGCCAGAAACAGCCAGCCAGACAACCTATCGATAAACCAATTAACCAACCAACCAACTAACTAGACAGCCAGCCAACCAACCCCGCCAGGCAGTCAACAAACCAAACCCTATTACCCGCTCACCCACCAAGCCATAAACAGCCAGCGAACCTATCGACCAACCAAAAACCAACCAACCAACCAACTAACTAGACAGCCAGCCAACCAACCCTGCCAGGCAGCCAACAAACCAAACCCTACCACCGGCTCACCCACCCAGCCAGAAACAGCCAGCCGGCCAAACTATCGACCAACCAATTAACCAACCAACCAACCAACTAACTAGACAGCCAGCCAAGAAACCCTGCCAGGCAGCCAACAAATCAAACCCTACCACCCGCTCACCCACCAAGCCAGAAACAGCCAGCCAGCCAACCTATCGACCAACCAATTAACCAACCAACTAGCTAGACAGCCAACCAACCAACCCTGCCAGGCAGCCAACAAACCAAACCCTACCACACGCTCACCCACCAAGCCAGAAACAGCCAGCCAGCCAACCTATCGACAAACCAATTAACCAACCAACCAACAAACTAACTAGAACGCCAGCCAACCAACCCTGCCAAGCAGCCAACAAACCCAACCCTACCACCCGCTCACACACCAAGCCAGAAACAGCCAGCCAGCCAACCTATCGACCAACCAATTAACCAACCAACCAACTAACTAGACAGCCAGCCAACCAACCCTGCCAGGCAGCCAACAAACCAAACCCTACCACCCGCTCACACACCAAGCCAGAAACAGCCAGCCAGCCAACCTATCGACCAACCAATTACCAACCAACCAACCAACTAACTAGAACGCCAGCCAACCAACCCTGCCAAGCAGCCAACAAACCCAACCCTACCACCCGCTCACCCACCAAGCCAGAAACAGCCAGCCTATCGACCAACCAATTAACCAACCAACCAAATAACTAGACAGCCAGCCAACCAACCCTGCCAGGCAGCCAACAAACCAAACCCTACCACCCGCTCACACACCAAGCCAGAAACAGCCAGCCAGCCAACCTATCGACCAACCAATTAACCAACCAACCAACCAACTAACTAGAACGCCAGCCAACCAACCCTGCCAAGCAGCCAACAAACCCAACCCTACCACCCGCTCACACACCAAGCCAGAAACAGCCAGCCAGCCAACCTATCGACCAACCAATTTACCAACCAACCAACTAACTAGACAGCCAGCCAACCAACCCTGCCAGGCAGCCAACAAATCAAACCCTACCACCCGCTCACCCACCAAGCCAGAAACAGCCAGCCAGCCAACCTATCGACCAACCAATTAACCAACCAAACTACCAAATAACTAGAACGCGAGCCAACCAATACTGCCAGGCAGCCAACAAACCAAACCCTACCACCCGCTCACCCACCAAGCCAGAAACAGCCAGCCAGCCAGCCTATAGACCAACCAATTAACAAACCAACCAACCAACTAACTAGACAGCCAGCCAACCAACCCTGCCAGGCAGCCAACAAACCAAACCCTACCACCCGCTCACCCACCAAGCCAGAAACAGCCAGCCATCTAATCTATCGACCAACCAATTAACCAACCAACCAACCAACTAACCAGTCAGCCAACCAACCAAACCTGCCAGGCAGCCAACAAACCAAACCCTACCACACGCTCACCCACCAAGCCAGAAACAGCCAGCCAGCCAACCTATCGACAAACCAATTAACCAACCAACCAACAAACTAACTAGACAGACAGCCAACCAACCCTACCAGGCAGCCAACAAACCCAACCCTACCACCCGCTCACACACCAAGCCAGAAACAGCCAGCCAGCCAACCTATCGACCAACCAATTAACCAACCAACCAACCAACTAACTAGAACGCCAGCCAACCAACCCTGCCAAGCAGCCAACAAACCCAACCCTACCACCCGCTCACACACCAAGCCAGAAACAGCCAGCCAGCCAACCTATCGACCAACCAATTTACCAACCAACCAACTAACTAGACAGCCAGCCAACCAACCCTGCCAGGCAGCCAACAAATCAAACCCTACCACCCGCTCACCCACCAAGCCAGAAACAGCCAGCCAGCCAACCTATCGACCAACCAATTAACCAACCAAACTACCAAATAACTAGAACGCGAGCCAACCAATACTGCCAGGCAGCCAACAAACCAAACCCTACCACCCGCTCACCCACCAAGCCAGAAACAGCCAGCCAGCCAGCCTATAGACCAACCAATTAACAAACCAACCAACCAACTAACTAGACAGCCAGCCAACCAACCCTGCCAGGCAGCCAACAAACCAAACCCTACCACCCGCTCACCCACCAAGCCAGAAACAGCCAGCCATCTAATCTATCGACCAACCAATTAACCAACCAACCAACCAACTAACCAGTCAGCCAACCAACCAAACCTGCCAGGCAGCCAACAAACCAAACCCTACCACACGCTCACCCACCAAGCCAGAAACAGCCAGCCAGCCAACCTATCGACAAACCAATTAACCAACCAACCAACAAACTAACTAGACAGACAGCCAACCAACCCTACCAGGCAGCCAACAAACGAAACCCTACCACCCGCTCACACACCAAGCCAGAAACAGCCAGCCAGCCAGCCTATCGACCAACCAATTAACCAACCAACCAACCAAATAACTAGACAGCCAGCCAACCAACCCTGCCAGGCAGCCAACAAACCAAACCCTACCACCCGCTCATCCACCAAGCCAGAAACAGCCAGCCAGCCAATCTATCGACGAACCAATTAATCAACCAACCAACCAACTAACTAAACAGCCGGCCAACCAACCCTGCCAGGCAGCCAACAAACCAAACCCTACCACCCGCTCACCCACCAAGCCAGAAACAGCCAGCCAGCCAACCTATCGACCAACCAACCAACCAACTAGCTAGACAGCCAACCAACCAACCCTGCCAGGCAGCCAACAAACCAAACCCTACCACACGCTCACCCACCAAGCCAGAAACAGCCAGCCAGCCAACATATCGACAAACCAATTAACCAACCAACCAACAAACTACTAACTAGACAGCCAGCACACCAACCCTACCTTGCAGCCAACAAACCAAACCCTACCATCCGCTCACCCACCAAGCCAGAAACAGCCAGCCTATCGACCAACCAATTAACCAACCAACCAACTAACTAGACAGCCAGCCAACCAACCCTGCCAGGCAGCCAACAAACCAAACCCTACCACCCGCTCACACACCAAGCCAGAAACAGCCAGCCAGCCAACCTATTGACCAACCAATTAACCAACCAACCAACCAACTAACTAGAACGCCAGCCAAACAACCCTGCCAAGCAGCCAACAAACCCAACCCTACCACCCGCTCACACACCAAGCCAGAAACAGCCAGCCAGACAACCTATCGACCAACCAATTAACCAACCAACCAACTAACTAGACAGCCAGCCAACCAACCCTGCCAGGCAGCCAACAAATCAAACCCTACCACCCGCTCACCCACCAAGCCAGAAACAGCCAGCCATCCAATCTATCGACCAACCAATTAACCAACCAGCCAACCAACTAACCAGACAGCCAACCAACCAACCCTGCCAGGCAGCCAACAAACCAAACCCTACCACCCGCTCACCCACCAAGCCAGAAACAGCCAGCCAGCCAACCTATCGACCAACCAATTAACCAACCAAACTACCAAATTACTAGAACGTGAGCCAACCATCACTGCCAGGCAGCCAACAAACCAAACCGTACCACCCGCTCACCCAACAAGCCAGAAAGAGCCAGCCAGCCAGCCTATCAATCAACCAATTAACCAACCAACCAACCAACTAACTAGACAGCCAGCCAACCAACCCTGACAGGCAGCCAACAAACCAAACCCTACCACCCGCTCACCCACCAAGCCAGAAACAGCCAGCCATCCAATCTATCGACCAACCAATTAACCAACCAACCAACCAACTAACCAGACAGCCAACCAACCAACCCTGCCAGGCAGCCAACAAACCAAACCCTACCACACGCTCACCCACCAAGCCAGAAACAGCCAGCCAGCCAACCTATCGACCAACCAATTAACCAACCAACCAACCAACTAACCAGACAGCCAACCAACCAACCCTGCCAAGCAGCCAACAAACCAAACCCTACCACCCGCTCACACACCAAGCCAGAAACAGCCAGCCAGCCAACCTATCGACCAACCAATTAACCAACCAACCAACTAACTAGACAGCCAGCCAAGAAATCCTGCCAGGCAGCCAACAAATCAAACCCTACCACCCGCTCACCCACCAAGCCAGAAACAGCCAGCCAGCCAACCTATCGACCAACCAATTAACCAACCAACCAACTAAATAGACAGCCAGCCAACCAACCCTGCCAGGCAGCCAACAAATAAAACCCTACCACCCGCTCACCCACCAAGCCAGAAACAGCCAGCCATCCAATCTATCGACCAACCAATTAACCAACCAACCAACCAACTAACCAGACAACCAACCAACCAACACTGCCAGGCAGCCAATAAACCAAACTCTACCACCCGCTCACCCACCAAGCCAGAAACAGCCAGCCAGCCAACCTATCGACCAACCAAACTACCAGATTACTAGAACGCGAGCCAACCAACACTGCCAGGCAGCCAACAAACCAAACCCTACCACCCGCTCACCCACCAAGCCAGAAACAGCCAGCCAGCCAGCCTATCGATCAACCAATTAACCAACCAACCAACCAACTAACCAGACAGCCAACCAACCAACCCTGCCAGGCAGCCAACAAACCAAACCCTACCACACGCTCACCCACCAAGCCAGAAACAGCCAGCCAGCCAACCTATCGACCAACCAATTAACCAAAAACCAACCAACTAACTAGACAGCCAGCCAACCAACCCTGCCAGGCAGCCAACAAATCAAACCCTACCACCCGCTCACCCACCAAGCCAGAAACAGCCAGCCATCCAATCTATCGACCAACCAATTAACCAACCAGCCAACCAACTAACCAGACAGCCAACCAACCAACCCTGCCAGGCAGCCAACAAACCAAACCCTACCACCCGCTCACCCACCAAGCCAGAAACAGCCAGCCAGCCAACCTATCGACCAACCAATTAACCAACCAAACTACCAAATTACTAGAACGTGAGCCAACCATCACTGCCAGGCAGCCAACAAACCAAACCGTACCACCCGCTCACCCAACAAGCCAGAAAGAGCCAGCCAGCCAGCCTATCAATCAACCAATTAACCAACCAACCAACCAACTAACTAGACAGCCAGCCAACCAACCCTGACAGGCAGCCAACAAACCAAACCCTACCACCCGCTCACCCACCAAGCCAGAAACAGCCAGCCATCCAATCTATCGACCAACCAATTAACCAACCAACCAACCAACTAACCAGACAGCCAACCAACCAACCCTGCCAGGCAGCCAACAAACCAAACCCTACCACACGCTCACCCACCAAGCCAGAAACAGCCAGCCAGCCAACCTATCGACCAACCAATTAACCAACCAACCAACCAACTAACCAGACAGCCAACCAACCAACCCTGCCAAGCAGCCAACAAACCAAACCCTACCACCCGCTCACACACCAAGCCAGAAACAGCCAGCCAGCCAACCTATCGACCAACCAATTAACCAACCAACCAACTAACTAGACAGCCAGCCAAGAAATCCTGCCAGGCAGCCAACAAATCAAACCCTACCACCCGCTCACCCACCAAGCCAGAAACAGCCAGCCAGCCAACCTATCGACCAACCAATTAACCAACCAACCAACTAAATAGACAGCCAGCCAACCAACCCTGCCAGGCAGCCAACAAATAAAACCCTACCACCCGCTCACCCACCAAGCCAGAAACAGCCAGCCATCCAATCTATCGACCAACCAATTAACCAACCAACCAACCAACTAACCAGACAACCAACCAACCAACACTGCCAGGCAGCCAATAAACCAAACTCTACCACCCGCTCACCCACCAAGCCAGAAACAGCCAGCCAGCCAACCTATCGACCAACCAAACTACCAGATTACTAGAACGCGAGCCAACCAACACTGCCAGGCAGCCAACAAACCAAACCCTACCACCCGCTCACCCACCAAGCCAGAAACAGCCAGCCAGCCAGCCTATCGATCAACCAATTAACCAACCAACCAACCATTTAACTAGACAGCCAGCCAACCAACCCTGCCAGGCAGCCAACAAACCAAACCCTATCTCCCGCTCACCCACCAAGCCAGAATCAGCCAGCCATCCAATCTATCGACCAACCAATTAACCAACCAACCAACCAACTAACCAGACAGCCAACCAACCAACCCTGCCAGGCAGCCAACAAACCAAACCCTACCACACGCTCACCCACCAAGCCAGAAACAGCCAGCCAGCCAACCTATCGACCAACCAATTAACCAAAAACCAACCAACTAACTAGACAGCCAGCCAACCAAACCTGCCAGGCAGCCAACAAACCAAACCCTACCACCCGCTCAACCACCAAGCCAGAAACAGCCAGCCAGCCAACCTATCGACCAACCAATTAACCAATCAAACTACCAAATAACTAGAACGCCAGCCAACCAACCCTGCCAGGCAGCCAACAAACCAAACCCTACCACCCGCTCACCCACCAAGCCAGAAACAGCCAGCCAGCCAGCCTATCGACCAACCAATTAACCAACCAACCAACCAACCAACTAACTAGACAGCCAGCCAAGAAACCCTGCCAGGCAGCCAACAAATCAAACCCTACCACCCGCTCACCCACCAAGCCAGAAACAGCCAGTCAGCACACCTATCGAATAACCAATTAACCAACCAACCAACTAACTAGACAGCGAGGAAACCAACCCTGCCAGGCAGCCAACAAATCAAACCCTACCACCCGCTCACCCACCAAGCCAGAAACAGCCAGCCAGCCAACCTATCGACCAACCAATTAACCAACCAATAAACTTAATAACTAGAACGCCAGCCAACCAACCCTGCCAGTCAGCCAACAAACCACACCCTACCACCCGCGCACCCACCAAGCCAGAAACAGCCAGCCATCCAATCTATCGACCAACCAATTAACCAACCAACCAACCAACTAACCAGACAGCCAACCAACCAACCCTGCCAGGCAGCCAACAAACAAAACCCTACCACACGCTCACCCACCAAGCCAGAAACAGCCAGCCAGCCAACCTATTGACCAACCAATTAACCAAAAACCAACCAACTAACTAGACAGCCAGCCAACCAAACCTGCCAGGCAGCCAACAAACCAAAACATACCACCCGCTCACCCACCCAGCCAGAAACAGCCAGCCAGCCAACCTATCGACCAACCAATTAACCAATCAAACTACCAAATAACTAGAACGCCAGCCAACCAACCCTGCCAGGCAACCAACAAACCAAACCCTACCACCCGCTCACCCACCAAGCCAGAAACAGCAAGCCAGCCAGCCTATCGACCAACCAATTAACCAACCAACCAACCAACCAACTAACTAGACAGCCAGCCAAGAAACCCTGTCAGGCAGCCAACAAATCAAACCCTACCACCCGCTCACCCACCAAGCCAGAAACAGCCAGTCAGCCAACCTATCGACCAACCAATTAACCAACCAATAAACTTAATAACTAGAACGCCAGCCAACCAACCCTGCCAGGCAGCCAACAAACCAAACCCTACCACCCGCTCACCCACCAAGCCAGAAACAGCCAGCCATCCAATCTATCGACCAACCAATTAACCAACCAACCAACCAACTAACCAGACAGCCAACCAAACAACCCTGCCAGGCAGCCAACAAACCAAACCCTACCACACGCTCACCCACCAAGCCAGAAACAGCCAGCCAGCCAACCTATCGACCAACCAATTAACCAAAAACCAACCAACTAACTAGACAGCCAGCCAACCAAACCTGCCAGGCAGCCAACAAACCAAACCCTACCACCCGCTCACCCACCAAGCCAGAAACAGCCAGCCAGCCAGCCTATCGACCATCCAATTAACCAACCAACCAACCAACCAACTAACTAGACAGCCAGCCAAGAAACCCTGCCAGGCAGCCAACAAATCAAACCCTACCACCCGCTCACCCACCAAGCCAGAAACAGCCAGTCAGTCAACCTATCGACCAACCAATTAACCAACCAACCATCTAACTAGACAGCGAGGAAACCAACCCTGCCAGGCAGCCAACAGATCAAACCCTACCACCCGCTCACCCACCAAGCCAGAAACAGCCGTCCAGCCAACCTATCGACCAACCAATGAACCAACCAAACTATTTAATAACTAGAACGCCAGCCAACCAACCCTGCCAGGCAGCCAACAAAACAAACCCTACCACCCGCTCACCCACCAAGCCAGAAACAGCCATTCAGCCAACCTATCGACAAACCAATTAACCAACCAACCAACAAACTAACTAGACAGTCAGCCAACCAACCCCACCAGGCAGCCAACAAACCAAACCCTACCACCCGCTCACACACCAAGCCAGAAACAGCCAGCCAGCCAACCTATCGACCAACCAATTAACCAACCAACCAACTAAGTAGACAGCCAGCTAACTAACCCTGCCAGGCAGCCAACAAACCAAACCCTACCACCCGCTCACCCACCAAGCCAGAAACAGCCATCCAGCCAACCTATCGACCAACCAATTAACCAACCAAACTACCAAATTACTAGAACGTGAGCCAACCATCACTGCCAGGCAGCCAACAAACCAAACCGTACCACCCGCTCACCCAACAAGCCAGAAAGAGCCCGCCAGCCAGCCTATCGATCAACCAATTAACCAACCAACCAACCAACTAACTAGACAGCCAGCCAACCAACCCTGCCAGGCAGCCAACAAACCAAACCCTACCACCCGCTCACCCACCAAGCCAGAAACAGCCAGCCATCCAATCTATCGACCAACCAATTAACCAACCAACCAACCAACTAACCAGACAGCCAACCAACCAACCCTGCCAGGCAGCCAACAAACCAAACCCTACCACACGCTCACCCACCAAGCCAGAAACAGCCAGCCAGCCAACCTATCGACCAACCAATTAACCAACCAACCAACCAACTAACCAGACAGCCAACCAACCAACCCTGCCAAGCAGCCAACAAACCAAACCCTACCACCCGCTCACACACCAAGCCAGAAACAGCCAGCCAGCCAACCTATCGACCAACCAATTAACCAACCAACCAACTAACTAGACAGCCAGCCAAGAAATCCTGCCAGGCAGCCAACAAATCAAACCCTACCACCCGCTCACCCACCAAGCCAGAAACAGCCAGCCAGCCAATCTATCGACCAACCAATTAACCAACCAACCAACTAAATAGACAGCCAGCCAACCAACCCTGCCAGGCAGCCAACAAATAAAACCCTACCACCCGCTCACCCACCAAGCCAGAAACAGCCAGCCATCCAATCTATCGACCAACCAATTAACCAACCAACCAACCAACTAACCAGACAACCAACCAACCAACACTGCCAGGCAGCCAATAAACCAAACTCTACCACCCGCTCACCCACCAAGCCAGAAACAGCCAGCCAGCCAACCTATCGACCAACCAAACTACCAGATTACTAGAACGCGAGCCAACCAACACTGCCAGGCAGCCAACAAACCAAACCCTACCACCCGCTCACCCACCAAGCCAGAAACAGCCAGCCAGCCAGCCTATCGATCAACCAATTAACCAACCAACCAACCATTTAACTAGACAGCCAGCCAACCAACCCTGCCAGGCAGCCAACAAACCAAACCCTATCTCCCGCTCACCCACCAAGCCAGAAACAGCCAGCCATCCAATCTATCGACCAACCAATTAACCAACCAACCAACCAACTAACCAGACAGCCAACCAACCAACCCTGCCAGGCAGCCAACAAACCAAACCCTACCACACGCTCACCCACCAAGCCAGAAACAGCCAGCCAGCCAACCTATCGACAAACCAATTAACCAACCAACCAACAAACTAACTAGACAGACAGCCAACCAACCCTACCAGGCAGCCAACAAACCAAACCCTACCACTTGCTCACACACCAAGCCAGAAACAGCCAGCCAGCCAACCTATCGACCAACCAATTAACCAACCAACCAACCAACTAACTAAAACGCCAGCCAACCAACCCTGCCGAGCAGCCAACAAACCCAACCCTACCACCCGCTCACACACCAAGCCAGAAACAGCCAGCCAGCCAACCTATCGACCAACCAATTAACCAACCAACCAACTAACTAGACAGCCAGCCAAGAAAACCTGCCAGGCAGCCAACAAATCAAACCCTACCACCCGCTCACCCACCAAGCCAGAAACAGCCAGCAGCCAACCTTTCGACCAACCAATTAACCAACCAACCAACTAACTAGACAGCCAGCCAACCAACCCTGCCAGGCAGCCAACAAATCAAACCCTGCCAGGCAGCCAACAAATCAAACCCTACCACCCGCTCACCCACCAAGCCAGAAACAGCCAGCCAGCCAACCTATCGACCAACGAATTAACCAACCAACCAACCAATTAACTAGACAGTCAGCCAACCAACCCTGCCAGGCAGCCAACAAACCAAACCCTACCACACGCTCACCCACCAAGCCAGAAACAGCCAGCCAGCCAACCTATCGACCAACCAATTAACCAACCAACCAACTAACTAGACAGCCAGCCAAGAAATCCTGCCAGGCAGCCAACAAATCAAACCCTACCACCCGCTCACCCACCAAGCCAGAAACAGCCAGCCAGCCAACCTATCGACCAACCAATTAACCAACCAACCAACTAAATAGACAGCCAGCCAACCAACCCTGCCAGGCAGCCAACAAATAAAACCCTACCACCCGCTCACCCACCAAGCCAGAAACAGCCAGCCATCCAATCTATCGACCAACCAATTAACCAACCAACCAACCAACTAACCAGACAACCAACCAACCAACACTGCCAGGCAGCCAATAAACCAAACTCTACCACCCGCTCACCCACCAAGCCAGAAACAGCCAGCCAGCCAACCTATCGACCAACCAAACTACCAGATTACTAGAACGCGAGCCAACCAACACTGCCAGGCAGCCAACAAACCAAACCCTACCACCCGCTCACCCACCAAGCCAGAAACAGCCAGCCAGCCAGCCTATCGATCAACCAATTAACCAACCAACCAACCATTTAACTAGACAGCCAGCCAACCAACCCTGCCAGGCAGCCAACAAACCAAACCCTATCTCCCGCTCACCCACCAAGCCAGAAACAGCCAGCCATCCAATATATCGACCAACCAATTAACCAACCAACCAACCAACTAACCAGACAGCCAACCAACCAACCCTGCCAGGCAGCCAACAAACCAAACCCTACCACACGCTCACCCACCAAGCCAGAAACAGCCAGCCAGCCAACCTATCGACAAACCAATTAACCAACCAACCAACAAACTAACTAGACAGACAGCCAACCAACCCTACCAGGCAGCCAACAAACCAAACCCTACCACTTGCTCACACACCAAGCCAGAAACAGCCAGCCAGCCAACCTATCGACCAACCAATTAACCAACCAACCAACCAACTAACTAAAACGCCAGCCAACCAACCCTGCCGAGCAGCCAACAAACCCAACCCTACCACCCGCTCACACACCAAGCCAGAAACAGCCAGCCAGCCAACCTATCGACCAACCAATTAACCAACCAACCAACTAACTAGACAGCCAGCCAAGAAAACCTGCCAGGCAGCCAACAAATCAAACCCTACCACCCGCTCACCCACCAAGCCAGAAACAGCCAGCAGCCAACCTTTCGACCAACCAATTAACCAACCAACCAACTAACTAGACAGCCAGCCAACCAACCCTGCCAGGCAGCCAACAAATCAAACCCTGCCAGGCAGCCAACAAATCAAACCCTACCACCCGCTCACCCACCAAGCCAGAAACAGCCAGCCAGCCAACCTATCGACCAACGAATTAACCAACCAACCAACCAATTAACTAGACAGTCAGCCAACCAACCCTGCCAGGCAGCCAACAAACCAAACCCTACCACACGCTCACCCACCAAGCCAGAAACAGCCAGCCAGCCAACCTATCGACCAACCAATTAACCAAAAACCAACCAACTAACTAGACAGCCAGCCAACCAAACCTGCCAGGCAGCCAACAAACCAAACCCTACCACCCGCTCAACCACCAAGCCAGAAACAGCCAGCCAGCCAACCTATCGACCAACCAATTAACCAATCAAACTACCAAATAACTAGAACGCCAGCCAACCAACCCTGCCAGGCAGCCAACAAACCAAACCCTACCACCCGCTCACCCACCAAGCCAGAAACAGCCAGCCAGCCAGCCTATCGACCAACCAATTAACCAACCAACCAACCAACCAACTAACTAGACAGCCAGCCAAGAAACCCTGCCAGGCAGCCAACAAATCAAACCCTACCACCCGCTCACCCACCAAGCCAGAAACAGCCAGTCAGCACACCTATCGAATAACCAATTAACCAACCAACCAACTAACTAGACAGCGAGGAAACCAACCCTGCCAGGCAGCCAACAAATCAAACCCTACCACCCGCTCACCCACCAAGCCAGAAACAGCCAGCCAGCCAACCTATCGACCAACCAATTAACCAACCAATAAACTTAATAACTAGAACGCCAGCCAACCAACCCTGCCAGGCAGCCAACAAACCACACCCTACCACCCGCGCACCCACCAAGCCAGAAACAGCCAGCCATCCAATCTATCGACCAACCAATTAACCAACCAACCAACCAACTAACCAGACAGCCAACCAACCAACATTGCCAGGCAGCCAACAAACAAAACCCTACCACACGCTCACCCACCAAGCCAGAAACAGCCAGCCAGCCAACCTATTGACCAACCAATTAACCAAAAACCAACCAACTAACTAGACAGCCAGCCAACCAAACCTGCCAGGCAGCCAACAAACCAAAACATACCACCCGCTCACCCACCCAGCCAGAAACAGCCAGCCAGCCAACCTATCGACCAACCAATTAACCAATCAAACTACCAAATAACTAGAACGCCAGCCAACCAACCCTGCCAGGCAACCAACAAACCAAACCCTACCACCCGCTCACCCACCAAGCCAGAAACAGCAAGCCAGCCAGCCTATCGACCAACCAATTAACCAACCAACCAACTAACTAGACAGCCAACCAAACAACCCTGCCAGGCAGCCAACAAACCAAACCCTACCACAAGCTCACCCACCAAGCCAGAAACAGCCAGCCAGCCAACCTATCGACCAACCAATTAACCAAAAATCAACCAACTAACTAGACAGCCAGCCAACCAAACCTGCCAGGCAGCCAACAAACCAAACCCTACCACCCGCTCACCCACCAAGCCAGAAACAGCCAACCAGCCAGCCTATCGACCATCCAATTAACCAACCAACCAACTAACTAGACAGCCAGCCAAGAAAACCTGCCAGGCAGCCAACAAATCAAACCCTACCACCCGCTCACCCACCAAGCCAGAAACAGCCAGCAGCCAACCTTTCGACCAACCAATTAACCAACCAACCAACTAACTAGACAGCCAGCCAACCAACCCTGCCAGGCAGCCAACAAATCAAACCCTGCCAGGCAGCCAACAAATCAAACCCTACCACCCGCTCACCCACCAAGCCAGAAACAGCCAGCCAGCCAACCTATCGACCAACGAATTAACCAACCAACCAACCAATTAACTAGACAGTCAGCCAACCAACCCTGCCAGGCAGCCAACAAACCAAACCCTACCACACGCTCACCCACCAAGCCAGAAACAGCCAGCCAGCCAACCTATCGACCAACCAATTAACCAACCAACCAACTAACTAGACAGCCAGCCAAGAAATCCTGCCAGGCAGCCAACAAATCAAACCCTACCACCCGCTCACCCACCAAGCCAGAAACAGCCAGCCAGCCAACCTATCGACCAACCAATTAACCAACCAACCAACTAAATAGACAGCCAGCCAACCAACCCTGCCAGGCAGCCAACAAATAAAACCCTACCACCCGCTCACCCACCAAGCCAGAAACAGCCAGCCATCCAATCTATCGACCAACCAATTAACCAACCAACCAACCAACTAACCAGACAACCAACCAACCAACACTGCCAGGCAGCCAATAAACCAAACTCTACCACCCGCTCACCCACCAAGCCAGAAACAGCCAGCCAGCCAACCTATCGACCAACCAAACTACCAGATTACTAGAACGCGAGCCAACCAACACTGCCAGGCAGCCAACAAACCAAACCCTACCACCCGCTCACCCACCAAGCCAGAAACAGCCAGCCAGCCAGCCTATCGATCAACCAATTAACCAACCAACCAACCATTTAACTAGACAGCCAGCCAACCAACCCTGCCAGGCAGCCAACAAACCAAACCCTATCTCCCGCTCACCCACCAAGCCAGAAACAGCCAGCCATCCAATATATCGACCAACCAATTAACCAACCAACCAACCAACTAACCAGACAGCCAACCAACCAACCCTGCCAGGCAGCCAACAAACCAAACCCTACCACACGCTCACCCACCAAGCCAGAAACAGCCAGCCAGCCAACCTATCGACAAACCAATTAACCAACCAACCAACAAACTAACTAGACAGACAGCCAACCAACCCTACCAGGCAGCCAACAAACCAAACCCTACCACTTGCTCACACACCAAGCCAGAAACAGCCAGCCAGCCAACCTATCGACCAACCAATTAACCAACCAACCAACCAACTAACTAAAACGCCAGCCAACCAACCCTGCCGAGCAGCCAACAAACCCAACCCTACCACCCGCTCACACACCAAGCCAGAAACAGCCAGCCAGCCAACCTATCGACCAACCAATTAACCAACCAACCAACTAACTAGACAGCCAGCCAAGAAAACCTGCCAGGCAGCCAACAAATCAAACCCTACCACCCGCTCACCCACCAAGCCAGAAACAGCCAGCAGCCAACCTTTCGACCAACCAATTAACCAACCAACCAACTAACTAGACAGCCAGCCAACCAACCCTGCCAGGCAGCCAACAAATCAAACCCTGCCAGGCAGCCAACAAATCAAACCCTACCACCCGCTCACCCACCAAGCCAGAAACAGCCAGCCAGCCAACCTATCGACCAACGAATTAACCAACCAACCAACCAATTAACTAGACAGTCAGCCAACCAACCCTGCCAGGCAGCCAACAAACCAAACCCTACCACACGCTCACCCACCAAGCCAGAAACAGCCAGCCAGCCAACCTATCGACCAACCAATTAACCAAAAACCAACCAACTAACTAGACAGCCAGCCAACCAAACCTGCCAGGCAGCCAACAAACCAAACCCTACCACCCGCTCAACCACCAAGCCAGAAACAGCCAGCCAGCCAACCTATCGACCAACCAATTAACCAATCAAACTACCAAATAACTAGAACGCCAGCCAACCAACCCTGCCAGGCAGCCAACAAACCAAACCCTACCACCCGCTCACCCACCAAGCCAGAAACAGCCAGCCAGCCAGCCTATCGACCAACCAATTAACCAACCAACCAACCAACCAACTAACTAGACAGCCAGCCAAGAAACCCTGCCAGGCAGCCAACAAATCAAACCCTACCACCCGCTCACCCACCAAGCCAGAAACAGCCAGTCAGCACACCTATCGAATAACCAATTAACCAACCAACCAACTAACTAGACAGCGAGGAAACCAACCCTGCCAGGCAGCCAACAAATCAAACCCTACCACCCGCTCACCCACCAAGCCAGAAACAGCCAGCCAGCCAACCTATCGACCAACCAATTAACCAACCAATAAACTTAATAACTAGAACGCCAGCCAACCAACCCTGCCAGGCAGCCAACAAACCACACCCTACCACCCGCGCACCCACCAAGCCAGAAACAGCCAGCCATCCAATCTATCGACCAACCAATTAACCAACCAACCAACCAACTAACCAGACAGCCAACCAACCAACATTGCCAGGCAGCCAACAAACAAAACCCTACCACACGCTCACCCACCAAGCCAGAAACAGCCAGCCAGCCAACCTATTGACCAACCAATTAACCAAAAACCAACCAACTAACTAGACAGCCAGCCAACCAAACCTGCCAGGCAGCCAACAAACCAAAACATACCACCCGCTCACCCACCCAGCCAGAAACAGCCAGCCAGCCAACCTATCGACCAACCAATTAACCAATCAAACTACCAAATAACTAGAACGCCAGCCAACCAACCCTGCCAGGCAACCAACAAACCAAACCCTACCACCCGCTCACCCACCAAGCCAGAAACAGCAAGCCAGCCAGCCTATCGACCAACCAATTAACCAACCAACCAACTAACTAGACAGCCAACCAAACAACCCTGCCAGGCAGCCAACAAACCAAACCCTACCACAAGCTCACCCACCAAGCCAGAAACAGCCAGCCAGCCAACCTATCGACCAACCAATTAACCAAAAATCAACCAACTAACTAGACAGCCAGCCAACCAAACCTGCCAGGCAGCCAACAAACCAAACCCTACCACCCGCTCACCCACCAAGCCAGAAACAGCCAACCAGCCAGCCTATCGACCATCCAATTAACCAACCAACCAACCAACCAACTAACTAGACAGCCAGCCAAGAAACCCTGCCAGGCAGCCAACAAATCAAACCCTACCACCCGCTCACCCACCAAGCCAGAAACAGCCAGTCAGTCAACCTATCGACCAACCAATTAACCAACCAACCATCTAACTAGACAGCGAGGAAACCAACCCTGCCAGGCAGCCAACAGATCAAACCCTACCACCCGCTCACCCACCAAGCCAGAAACAGCCGTCCAGCCAACCTATCGACCAACCAATGAACCAACCAAACTACTTAATAACTAGAACGCCAGCCAACCAACCCTGCCAGGCAGCCAACAAAACAAACCCTACCACCCGCTCACCCACCAAGCCAGAAACAGCCATTCAGCCAACCTATCGACAAACCAATTAACCAACCAACCAACAAACTAACTAGACAGTCAGCCAACCAACCCCACCAGGCAGCCAACAAACCAAACCCTACCACCCGCTCACACACCAAGCCAGAAACAGCCAGCCAGCCAACCTATCGACCAACCAATTAACCAACCAACCAACTAAGTAGACAGCCAGCTAACTAACCCTGCCAGGCAGCCAACAAACCAAACCCTACCACCCGCTCACCCACCAAGCCAGAAACAGCCATCCAGCCAACCTATCGACCAACCAATTAACCAACCAACCAACCAACCAACTAACCAGACAGCCAACCAACCAACCCTGCCAGGCAGCCAACAAACCAAACCCTACCACACGCTCACCCACCAAGCCAGAAACATCCAGCCAGCCAACCTATCGACCAACCAATTAACCAAAAACCAACCAACTAACTAGACAGCCAGCCAACCAACCCTGCCAGGCAGCCAACAAATCAAACCCTACCACCCGCTCAACCACCAAGCCAGAAACAGCCAGCCAGCCAACCTATCGACCAACCAATTAACTAACCAACCAACCAACTAACTAGAACGCCTGACAACCAACCCTGCCAGGCAGCCAACAAACCAAACCCTACCACCCGCTCACCCACCAAGCCAGAAACAGCCATCCAGCCAACCTATCGACCAACCAAATAAACAACCAACCAACCAACCAACTAACTAGAACGCCAGCCAACCAACCCCGCCAGGCAGCCAACAAATCAAACCCTATCACCCGCTCACCCACCAAGCCAGAAACAGCCAGCCAGCCAGCCAACCTATCGACCAACCAATTAACCAATCAACCAACCAACTAACTAGAAAGCCAGCTAACCAACCCTTCCAAGCATCCAACAAACCAAACCCAACCACCCGCTCACACACCAAGCCAGAAACAGCCAGCCAGCCAACCTATCGACCAACCAACTAACCAACCAACCAACCAACTAACTAGACAGCCAGCCAACCAACCCTGCCAGGCAGCCAAAAAACCAAACCCTACCACCCGCTCACCCACCAAGCCAGAAATAGCCAGCCAGCCAGCCTATCGACCAACCAATTAACCAACCAACCAACCAACCAACCAACCAACTAACTAGACAGCCAGCCAACCAACCCTGCCAGGCAGCCAACAAACCAAACCCTACCACCCGCTCACCCAGCAAGCCAGAAACATCCAGCCAGCCAGCCTATCGACCAACCAATTAACTAACCAACCAACCAACCAACTAACTAGTCATCCAGCCAACCAACCCTGCCAGGCAGCCAACAAACCAAACCCTACCACCCGCTCACCCACCAAGCCAGAAACAACCATCATGCCAACCTATCGACCAACCAATTAACCAATCAAACTACCAAATAACAAGAACGCCAGCCAACCAACCCTGCCAGGCAGCCAACAAACCAAACCCTACCACCCGCTCACACACCAAGCCAGAAACAGCCAGCCAGCCAACCTATCGACCAACCAATTAACCAACCAACCAACTAAGTAGACAGCCAGCTAACTAACCCTGCCAGGCAGCCAACAAACCAAACCCTACCACCCGCTCACACACCAAGCCAGAAACAGCCAGCCAGCCAACCTATCGACCAACCAATTAACCAACCAACCAACTAACTAGAACGCCAGCCAACCAACCCTGCCAAGCAGCCAACAAACCCAACCCTACCACCCGCTCACCCACCAAGCCAGAAACAGCCAGCCAGCCAACCTATCGACCAACCAATTAACCAACCAAACTACCAAATTACTAGAACGTGAGCCAACCATCACTGCCAGGCAGCCAACAAACCAAACCGTACCACCCGCTCACCCAACAAGCCAGAAAGAGCCAGCCAGCCAGCCTATCGATCAACCAATTAACCAACCAACCAACCAACTAACTAGACAACCAGCCAACCAACCCTGCCAGGCAGCCAACAAACCAAACCCTACCACCCGCTCACCCACCAAGCCAGAAACAGCCAGCCATCCAATCTATCGACCAACCAATTAACCAACCAACCAACCAACTAACCAGACAGCCAACCAACCAACCCTGCCAGGCAGCCAACAAACCAAACCCTACCACACGCTCACCCACCAAGCCAGAAACAGCCAGCCAGCCAACCTATCGACCAACCAATTAACCAACCAACCAACCAACTAACCAGACAGCCAACCAACCAACCCTGCCAGGCTGCCAACAAACCAAACCCTACCACCCGCTCACACCAAGCCAGCAACAGCCAGCCAGCCAACCTATCGACCAACCAATTAACCAACCAACCAACCAACTAACTAGAACGCCAGCCAACCAACCCTGCCAAGCAGCCAACAAACCCAACCCTACCACCCGCTCACACACCAAGCCAGAAACAGCCAGACAGACAACCTATCGACCAACCAATTAACCAACCAACCAACTAACTAGACAGCCAGCCAACCAACCCTGCCAGGCAGCCAGCAAACCAAACCCTACCACCCGCTCACCCACCAAGCCAGAAACAGCCATCCAGCCAACCTATCGACCAACCAATTAACCAACCAACCAACCAACTAACCAGACAGCCAACCAACCAACCCTGCCAGGCAGCCAACAAACCAAACCCTACCACACGCTCACACACCAAGCCAGAAACAGCCAGCCAGCCAACCTATCGACCAACCAATTAACCAACCAACCAACCAACTAACTAGAACGCCAGCCAACCAACCCTGCCAAGCAGCCAACAAACCCAACCCTACCACCCGATCACACACCAAGCCAGAAACAGCCAGCCAGACAACCTATCGACCAACCAATTACCCAACCAACCAACTAACTAGACAGCCAGCCAAGAAACCCTCCCAGGCAGCCAACAAATCAAACCCTACCACCCGCTCACCCACCAAGCCAGAAACAGCCAGCCAGCCAACCTATCGACCAACCAATTAACCAACCAACCAACTAACTAGACAGTCAGCCAACCAACCCTGCCAGGCAGCCAACAAATCAAACCCTACCACCCGCTCACCCACCAAGCCAGAAACAGCCAGCCAGCCAACCTATCGACCAACCAATTAACCAACCAAACTACCAAATAACTAGAACGCGAGCCAACCAACACTGCCAGGCAGCCAACAAACCAAACCCTACCACCCGCTCACCCACCAAGCCAGAAACAGCCAGCCAGCCAGCCTATCGACCAACCAATTAACCAACCAACCAACCAACTAACTAGACAGCCAGCCAACCAACCCTGCCAGGCAGCCAACAAACCAAACCCTACCACCCGCTCACCCACCAAGCCAGAAACAGGCAGCCATCCAATCTATCGACCAACCAATTAACCAACCAACCAACCAACTAACCAGACAGCCAACCAACCAACCCTGCCAGGCAGCCAACAAACCAAACCCTACCACACGCTCACCCACCAAGCCAGAAACAGCCAGCCAGCCAACCTATCGACCAACCAATTAACCAACCAACCAACCAACTACCTAGAACGCCAGACAACCAACCCTGCCAAGTAGCCAGCAAACCCAACCCTACCACCCGCTCACACACCAAGCCAGAAACAGCCAGCCAGCCAACCTATCGACCAACCAATTAACCAATCAACCAACCAACTAACTAGAACGCCAGCCAACCAACCCTGCCAAGCAGCCAACAAACCCAACCCTACCACCCGCTCACACACCAAGCCAGAAACAGCCAGCCAGACAACCTATCGATAAACCAATTAACCAACCAACCAACTAACTAGACAGCCAGCCAACCAACCCCGCCAGGCAGTCAACAAACCAAACCCTATTACCCGCTCACCCACCAAGCCATAAACAGCCAGCGAACCTATCGACCAACCAAAAACCAACCAACCAACCAACTAACTAGACAGCCAGCCAACCAACCCTGCCAGGCAGCCAACAAACCAAACCCTACCACCGGCTCACCCACCCAGCCAGAAACAGCCAGCCAGCCAAACTATCGACCAACCAATTAACCAACCAACCAACCAACTAACTAGACAGCCAGCCAAGAAACCCTGCCAGGCAGCCAACAAATCAAACCCTACCACCCGCTCACCCACCAAGCCAGAAACAGCCAGCCAGCCAACCTATCGACCAACCAATTAACCAACCAACTAGCTAGACAGCCAACCAACCAACCCTGCCAGGCAGCCAACAAACCAAACCCTACCACACGCTCACCCACCAAGCCAGAAACAGCCAGCCAGCCAACCTATCGACAAACCAATTAACCAACCAACCAACTAACTAGACAGCCAGCCAACCAACCCTGCCAGGCAGCCAACAAACCAAACCCTACCACCCGCTCACACACCAAGCCAGAAACAGCCAGCCAGCCAACCTATCGACCAACCAATTACCAACCAACCAACCAACTAACTAGAACGCCAGCCAACCAACCCTGCCAAGCAGCCAACAAACCCAACCCTACCACCCGCTCACCCACCAAGCCAGAAACAGCCAGCCTATCGACCAACCAATTAACCAACCAACCAAATAACTAGACAGCCAGCCAACCAACCCTGCCAGGCAGCCAACAAACCAAACCCTACCACCCGCTCACACACCAAGCCAGAAACAGCCAGCCAGCCAACCTATCGACCAACCAATTAACCAACCAACCAACCAACTAACTAGAACGCCAGCCAACCAACCCTGCCAAGCAGCCAACAAACCCAACCCTACCACCCGCTCACACAACAAGCCAGAAACAGCCAGCCAGCCAACCTATCGACCAACCAATTTACCAACCAACCAACTAACTAGACAGCCAGCCAACCAACCCTGCCAGGCAGCCAACAAATCAAACCCTACCACCCGCTCACCCACCAAGCCAGAAACAGCCAGCCAGCCAACCTATCGACCAACCAATTAACCAACCAAACTACCAAATAACTAGAACGCGAGCCAACCAATACTGCCAGGCAGCCAACAAACCAAACCCTACCACCCGCTCACCCACCAAGCCAGAAACAGCCAGCCAGCCAGCCTATAGACCAACCAATTAACAAACCAACCAACCAACTAACTAGACAGCCAGCCAACCAACCCTGCCAGGCAGCCAACAAACCAAACCCTACCACCCGCTCACCCACCAAGCCAGAAACAGCCAGCCATCTAATCTATCGACCAACCAATTAACCAACCAACCAACCAACTAACCAGTCAGCCAACCAACCAAACCTGCCAGGCAGCCAACAAACCAAACCCTACCACACGCTCACCCACCAAGCCAGAAACAGCCAGCCAGCCAACCTATCGACAAACCAATTAACCAACCAACCAACAAACTAACTAGACAGACAGCCAACCAACCCTACCAGGCAGCCAACAAACGAAACCCTACCACCCGCTCACACACCAAGCCAGAAACAGGCAGCCAGCCAGCCTATCGACCAACCAATTAACCAACCAACCAACCAAATAACTAGACAGCCAGCCAACCAACCCTGCCAGGCAGCCAACAAACCAAACCCTACCACCCGCTCATCCACCAAGCCAGAAACAGCCAGCCAGCCAATCTATCGACGAACCAATTAATCAACCAACCAACCAACTAACTAAACAGCCGGCCAACCAACCCTGCCAGGCAGCCAACAAACCAAACCCTACCACCCGCTCACCCACCAAGCCAGAAACAGCCAGCCAGCCAACCTATCGACCAACCAACCAACCAACTAGCTAGACAGCCAACCAACCAACCCTGCCAGGCAGCCAACAAACCAAACCCTACCACACGCTCACCCACCAAGCCAGAAACAGCCAGCCAGCCAACATATCGACAAACCAATTAACCAACCAACCAACAAACTACTAACTAGACAGCCAGCACACCAACCCTACCTTGCAGCCAACAAACCAAACCCTACCATCCGCTCACCCACCAAGCCAGAAACAGCCAGCCTATCGACCAACCAATTAACCAACCAACCAACTAACTAGACAGCCAGCCAACCAACCCTGCCAGGCAGCCAACAAACCAAACCCTACCACCCGCTCACACACCAAGCCAGAAACAGCCAGCCAGCCAACCTATTGACCAACCAATTAACCAACCAACCAACCAACTAACTAGAACGCCAGCCAACCAACCCTGCCAAGCAGCCAACAAACCCAACCCTACCACCCGCTCACACACCAAGCCAGAAACAGCCAGCCAGACAACCTATCGACCAACCAATTAACCAACCAACCAACTAACTAGACAGCCAGCCAACCAACCCTGCCAGGCAGCCAACAAATCAAACCCTACCACCCGCTCACCCACCAAGCCAGAAACAGCCAGCCATCCAATCTATCGACCAACCAATTAACCAACCAGCCAACCAACTAACCAGACAGCCAACCAACCAACCCTGCCAGGCAGCCAACAAACCAAACCCTACCACCCGCTCACCCACCAAGCCAGAAACAGCCAGCCAGCCAACCTATCGACCAACCAATTAACCAACCAAACTACCAAATTACTAGAACGTGAGCCAACCATCACTGCCAGGCAGCCAACAAACCGAACCGTACCACCCGCTCACCCAACAAGCCAGAAAGAGCCAGCCAGCCAGCCTATCGATCAACCAATTAACCAACCAACCAACCAACTAACTAGACAGCCAGCCAACCAACCCTGACAGGAAGCCAACAAACCAAACCCTACCACCCGCTCACCCACCAAGCCAGAAACAGCCAGCCATCCAATCTATCGACCAACCAATTAACCAACCAACCAACCAACTAACCAGACAGCCAACCAACCAACCCTGCCAGGCAGCCAACAAACCAAACCCTACCACACGCTCACCCACCAAGCCAGAAACAGCCAGCCAGCCAACCTATCGACCAACCAATTAACCAACCAACCAACCAACTAACCAGACAGCCAACCAACCAACCCTGCCAAGCAGCCAACAAACCAAACCCTACCACCCGCTCACACACCAAGCCAGAAACAGCCAGCCAGCCAACCTATCGACCAACCAATTAACCAACCAACCAACTAACTAGACAGCCAGCCAAGAAATCCTGCCAGGCAGCCAACAAATCAAACCCTACCACCCGCTCACCCACCAAGCCAGAAACAGCCAGCCAGCCAACCTATCGACCAACCAATTAACTAACCAACCAACTAAATAGACAGCCAGCCAACCAACCCTGCCAGGCAGCCAACAAATAAAACCCTACCACCCGCTCACCCACCAAGCCAGAAACAGCCAGCCATCCAATCTATCGACCAACCAATTAACCAACCAACCAACCAACTAACCAGACAACCAACCAACCAACACTGCCAGGCAGCCAATAAACCAAACTCTACCACCCGCTCACCCACCAAGCCAGAAACAGCCAGCCAGCCAACCTATCGACCAACCAAACTACCAGATTACTAGAACGCGAGCCAACCAACACTGCCAGGCAGCCAACAAACCAAACCCTACCACCCGCTCACCCACCAAGCCAGAAACAGCCAGCCAGCCAGCCTATCGATCAACCAATTAACCAACCAACCAACCATTTAACTAGACAGCCAGCCAACCAACCCTGCCAGGCAGCCAACAAACCAAACCCTATCTCCCGCTCACCCACCAAGCCAGAATCAGCCAGCCATCCAATCTATCGACCAACCAATTAACCAACCAACCAACCAACTAACCAGACAGCCAACCAACCAACCCTGCCAGGCAGCCAACAAACCAAACCCTACCACACGCTCACCCACCAAGCCAGAAACAGCCAGCCAGCCAACCTATCGACCAACCAATTAACCAAAAACCAACCAACTAACTAGACAGCCAGCCAACCAAACCTGCCAGGCAGCCAACAAACCAAACCCTACCACCCGCTCAACCACCAAGCCAGAAACAGCCAGCCAGCCAACCTATCGACCAACCAATTAACCAATCAAACTACCAAATAACTAGAACGCCAGCCAACCAACCCTGCCAGGCAGCCAACAAACCAAACCCTACCACCCGCTCACCCACCAAGCCAGAAACAGCCAGCCAGCCAGCCTATCGACCAACCAATTAACCAACCAACCAACCAACCAACTAACTAGACAGCCAGCCAAGAAACCCTGCCAGGCAGCCAACAAATCAAACCCTACCACCCGCTCACCCACCAAGCCAGAAACAGCCAGTCAGCACACCTATCGAATAACCAATTAACCAACCAACCAACTAACTAGACAGCGAGGAAACCAACCCTGCCAGGCAGCCAACAAATCAAACCCTACCACCCGCTCACCCACCAAGCCAGAAACAGCCAGCCAGCCAACCTATCGACCAACCAATTAACCAACCAATAAACTTAATAACTAGAACGCCAGCCAACCAACCCTGCCAGGCAGCCAACAAACCACACCCTACCACCCGCGCACCCACCAAGCCAGAAACAGCCAGCCATCCAATCTATCGACCAACCAATTAACCAACCAACCAACCAACTAACCAGACAGCCAACCAACCAACCCTGCCAGGCAGCCAACAAACAAAACCCTACCACACGCTCACCCACCAAGCCAGAAACAGCCAGCCAGCCAACCTATTGACCAACCAATTAACCAAAAACCAACCAACTAACTAGACAGCCAGCCAACCAAACCTGCCAGGCAGCCAACAAACCAAAACATACCACCCGCTCACCCACCCAGCCAGAAACAGCCAGCCAGCCAACCTATCGACCAACCAATTAACCAATCAAACTACCAAATAACTAGAACGCCAGCCAACCAACCCTGCCAGGCAACCAACAAACCAAACCCTACCACCCGCTCACCCACCAAGCCAGAAACAGCAAGCCAGCCAGCCTATCGACCAACCAATTAACCAACCAACCAACCAACCAACTAACTAGACAGCCAGCCAAGAAACCCTGTCAGGCAGCCAACAAATCAAACCCTACCACCCGCTCACCCACCAAGCCAGAAACAGCCAGTCAGCCAACCTATCGACCAACCAATTAACCAACCAATAAACTTAATAACTAGAACGCCAGCCAACCAACCCTGCCAGGCAGCCAACAAACCAAACCCTACCACCCGCTCACCCACCAAGCCAGAAACAGCCAGCCATCCAATCTATCGACCAACCAATTAACCAACCAACCAACCAACTAACCAGACAGCCAACCAAACAACCCTGCCAGGCAGCCAACAAACCAAACCCTACCACACGCTCACCCACCAAGCCAGAAACAGCCAGCCAGCCAACCTATCGACCAACCAATTAACCAAAAACCAACCAACTAACTAGACAGCCAGCCAACCAAACCTGCCAGGCAGCCAACAAACCAAACCCTACCACCCGCTCACCCACCAAGCCAGAAACAGCCAGCCTATCGACCATCCAATTAACCAACCAACCAACCAACCAACTAACTAGACAGCCAGCCAAGAAACCCTGCCAGGCAGTCAACAAATCAAACCCTACCACCCGCTCACCCACCAAGCCAGAAACAGCCAGTCAGTCAACCTATCGACCAACCAATTAACCAACCAACCATCTAACTAGACAGCGAGGAAACCAACCCTGCCAGGCAGCCAACAGATCAAACCCTACCACCCGCTCACCCACCAAGCCAGAAACAGCCGTCCAGCCAACCTATCGACCAACCAATGAACCAACCAAACTATTTAATAACTAGAACGCCAGCCAACCAACCCTGCCAGGCAGCCAACAAAACAAACCCTACCACCCGCTCACCCACCAAGCCAGAAACAGCCATTCAGCCAACCTATCGACAAACCAATTAACCAACCAACCAACAAACTAACTAGACAGTCAGCCAACCAACCCCACCAGGCAGCCAACAAACCAAACCCTACCACCCGCTCACACACCAAGCCAGAAACAGCCAGCCAGCCAACCTATCGACCAACCAATTAACCAACCAACCAACTAAGTAGACAGCCAGCTAACTAACCCTGCCAGGCAGCCAACAAACCAAACCCTACCACCCGCTCACCCACCAAGCCAGAAACAGCCATCCAGCCAACCTATCGACCAACCAATTAACCAACCAACCAACCAACTAACCAGACAGCCAACCAACCAACCCTGCCAGGCAGCCAACAAACCAAACCCTACCACACGCTCACCCACCAAGCCAGAAACATCCAGCCAGCCAACCTATCGACCAACCAATTAACCAACCAAACTACCAAATTACTAGAACGTGAGCCAACCATCACTGCCAGGCAGCCAACAAACCAAACCGTACCACCCGCTCACCCAACAAGCCAGAAAGAGCCCGCCAGCCAGCCTATCGATCAACCAATTAACCAACCAACCAACCAACTAACTAGACAGCCAGCCAACCAACCCTGCCAGGCAGCCAACAAACCAAACCCTACCACCCGCTCACCCACCAAGCCAGAAACAGCCAGCCATCCAATCTATCGACCAACCAATTAACCAACCAACCAACCAACTAACCAGACAGCCAACCAACCAACCCTGCCAGGCAGCCAACAAAACAAACCCTACCACACGCTCACCCACCAAGCCAGAAACAGCCAGCCAGCCAACCTATCGACCAACCAATTAACCAACCAACCAACCAACTAACCAGACAGCCAACCAACCAACCCTGCCAAGCAGCCAACAAACCAAACCCTACCACCCGCTCACACACCAAGCCAGAAACAGCCAGCCAGCCAACCTATCGACCAACCAATTAACCAACCAACCAACTAACTAGACAGCCAGCCAAGAAATCCTGCCAGGCAGCCAACAAATCAAACCCTACCACCCGCTCACCCACCAAGCCAGAAACAGCCAGCCAGCCAACCTATCGACCAACCAATTAACCAACCAACCAACTAAATAGACAGCCAGCCAACCAACCCTGCCAGGCAGCCAACAAATAAAACCCTACCACCCGCTCACCCACCAAGCCAGAAACAGCCAGCCATCCAATCTATCGACCAACCAATTAACCAACCAACCAACCAACTAACCAGACAACCAACCAACCAACACTGCCAGGCAGCCAATAAACCAAACTCTACCACCCGCTCACCCACCAAGCCAGAAACAGCCAGCCAGCCATCCTATCGACCAACCAAACTACCAGATTACTAGAACGCGAGCCAACCAACACTGCCAGGCAGCCAACAAACCAAACCCTACCACCCGCTCACCCACCAAGCCAGAAACAGCCAGCCAGCCAGCCTATCGATCAACCAATTAACCAACCAACCAACCATTTAACTAGACAGCCAGCCAACCAACCCTGCCAGGCAGCCAACAAACCAAACCCTATCTCCCGCTCACCCACCAAGCCAGAAACAGCCAGCCATCCAATCTATCGACCAACCAATTAACCAACCAACCAACCAACTAACCAGACAGCCAACCAACCAACCCTGCCAGGCAGCCAACAAACCAAACCCTACCACACGCTCACCCACCAAGCCAGAAACAGCCAGCCAGCCAACCTATCGACAAACCAATTAACCAACCAACCAACAAACTAACTAGACAGACAGCCAACCAACCCTACCAGGCAGCCAACAAACCAAACCCTACCACTTGCTCACACACCAAGCCAGAAACAGCCAGCCAGCCAACCTATCGACCAACCAATTAACCAACCAACCAACCAACTAACTAAAACGCCAGCCAACCAACCCTGCCGAGCAGCCAACAAACCCAACCCTACCACCCGCTCACACACCAAGCCAGAAACAGCCAGCCAGCCAACCTATCGACCAACCAATTAACCAACCAACCAACTAACTAGACAGCCAGCCAAGAAAACCTGCCAGGCAGCCAACAAATCAAACCCTACCACCCGCTCACCCACCAAGCCAGAAACAGCCAGCAGCCAACCTTTCGACCAACCAATTAACCAACCAACCAACTAACTAGACAGCCAGCCAACCAACCCTGCCAGGCAGCCAACAAATCAAACCCTGCCAGGCAGCCAACAAATCAAACCCTACCACCCGCTCACCCACCAAGCCAGAAACAGCCAGCCAGCCAACCTATCGACCAACGAATTAACCAACCAACCAACCAATTAACTAGACAGTCAGCCAACCAAACCTGCCAGGCAGCCAACAAACCAAACCCTACCACACGCTCACCCACCAAGCCAGAAACAGCCAGCCAGCCAACCTATCGACCAACCAATTAACCAAAAACCAACCAACTAACTAGACAGCCAGCCAACCAAACCTGCCAGGCAGCCAACAAACCAAACCCTACCACCCGCTCAACCACCAAGCCAGAAACAGCCAGCCAGCCAACCTATCGACCAACCAATTAACCAATCAAACTACCAAATAACTAGAACGCCAGCCAACCAACCCTGCCAGGCAGCCAACAAACCAAACCCTACCACCCGCTCACCCACCAAGCCAGAAACAGCCAGCCAGCCAGCCTATCGACCAACCAATTAACCAACCAACCAACCAACCAACTAACTAGACAGCCAGCCAAGAAACCCTGCCAGGCAGCCAACAAATCAAACCCTACCACCCGCTCACCCACCAAGCCAGAAACAGCCAGTCAGCACACCTATCGAATAACCAATTAACCAACCAACCAACTAACTAGACAGCGAGGAAACCAACCCTGCCAGGCAGCCAACAAATCAAACCCTACCACCCGCTCACCCACCAAGCCAGAAACAGCCAGCCAGCCAGCCTATCGACCAACCAATTAACCAACCAACCAACCAACCAACTAACTAGACAGCCAGCCAAGAAACCCTGCCAGGCAGCCAACAAATCAAACCCTACCACCCGCGCACCCACCAAGCCAGAAACAGCCAGCCATCCAATCTATCGACCAACCAATTAACCAACCAACCAACCAACTAACCAGACAGCCAACCAAACAACCCTGCCAGGCAGCCAACAAACCAAACCCTACCACACGCTCACCCACCAAGCCAGAAACAGCCAGCCAGCCAACCTATCGACCAACCAATTAACCAAAAACCAACCAACTAACTAGACAGCCAGCCAACCAAACCTGCCAGGCAGCCAACAAACCAAACCCTACCACCCGCTCACCCACCAAGCCAGAAACAGCCAGCCAGCCAGCCTATCGACCATCCAATTAACCAACCAACCAACCAACCAACTAACTAGACAGCCAGCCAAGAAACCCTGCCAGGCAGCCAACAAATCAAACCCTACCACCCGCTCACCCACCAAGCCAGAAACAGCCAGTCAGTCAACCTATCGACCAACCAATTAACCAACCAACCATCTAACTAGACAGCGAGGAAACCAACCCTGCCAGGCAGCCAACAGATCAAACCCTACCACCCGCTCACCCACCAAGCCAGAAACAGCCGTCCAGCCAACCTATCGACCAACCAATGAACCAACCAAACTATTTAATAACTAGAACGCCAGCCAACCAACCCTGCCTGGCAGCCAACAAAACAAACCCTACCACCCGCTCACCCACCAAGCCAGAAACAGCCATTCAGCCAACCTATCGACAAACCAATTAACCAACCAACCAACAAACTAACTAGACAGTCAGCCAACCAACCCCACCAGGCAGCCAACAAACCAAACCCTACCACCCGCTCACACACCAAGCCAGAAACAGCCAGCCAGCCAACCTATCGACCAACCAATTAACCAACCAACCAACTAAGTAGACAGCCAGCTAACTAACCCTGCCAGGCAGCCAACAAACCAAACCCTACCACCCGCTCACCCACCAAGCCAGAAACAGCCATCCAGCCAACCTATCGACCAACCAATTAACCAACCAACCAACCAACTAACCAGACAGCCAACCAACCAACCCTGCCAGGCAGCCAACAAACCAAACCCTACCACACGCTCAACCACCAAGCCAGAAACATCCAGCCAGCCAACCTATCGACCAACCAATTAACCAACCAAACTACCAAATTACTAGAACGTGAGCCAACCATCACTGCCAGGCAGCCAACAAACCAAACCGTACCACCCGCTCACCCAACAAGCCAGAAAGAGCCCGCCAGCCAGCCTATCGATCAACCAATTAACCAACCAACCAACCAACTAACTAGACAGCCAGCCAACCAACCCTGCCAGGCAGCCAACAAACCAAACCCTACCACCCGCTCACCCACCAAGCCAGAAACAGCCAGCCATCCAATCTATCGACCAACCAATTAACCAACCAACCAACCAACTAACCAGACAGCCAACCAACCAACCCTGCCAGGCAGCCAACAAACCAAACCCTACCACACGCTCACCCACCAAGCCAGAAACAGCCAGCCAGCCAACCTATCGACCAACCAATTAACCAACCAACCAACCAACTAACCAGACAGCCAACCAACCAACCCTGCCAAGCAGCCAACAAACCAAACCCTACCACCCGCTCACACACCAAGCCAGAAACAGCCAGCCAGCCAACCTATCGACCAACCAATTAACCAACCAACCAACTAACTAGACAGCCAGCCAAGAAATCCTGCCAGGCAGCCAACAAATCAAACCCTACCACCCGCTCACCCACCAAGCCAGAAACAGCCAGCCAGCCAACCTATCGACCAACCAATTAACCAACCAACCAACTAAATAGACAGCCAGCCAACCAACCCTGCCAGGCAGCCAACAAATAAAACCCTACCACCCGCTCACCCACCAAGCCAGAAACAGCCAGCCATCCAATCTATCGACCAACCAATTAACCAACCAACCAACCAACTAACCAGACAACCAACCAACCAACACTGCCAGGCAGCCAATAAACCAAACTCTACCACCCGCTCACCCACCAAGCCAGAAACAGCCAGCCAGCCAACCTATCGACCAACCAAACTACCAGATTACTAGAACGCGAGCCAACCAACACTGCCAGGCAGCCAACAAACCAAACCCTACCACCCGCTCACCCACCAAGCCAGAAACAGCCAGCCAGCCAGCCTATCGATCAACCAATTAACCAACCAACCAACCATTTAACTAGACAGCCAGCCAACCAACCCTGCCAGGCAGCCAACAAACCAAACCCTATCTCCCGCTCACCCACCGAGCCAGAAACAGCCAATCATCCAATCTATCAACCAACCAATTAACCAACCAACCAACCAACTAACCAGACAGCCAACCAACCAACCCTGCCAGGCAGCCAACAAACCAAACCCTACCACACGCTCACCCACCAAGCCAGAAACAGCCAGCCAGCCAACCTATCAACAAACCAATTAACCAACCAACCAACAAACTAACTAGACAGACAGCCAACCAACCCTACCAGGCAGCCAACAAACCAAACCGTACCACTTGCTCACACACCAAGCCAGAAACAGCCAGCCAGCCAACCTATCGACCAACCAATTAACCAACCAACCAACCAACTAACTAAAACGCCAGCCAACCAACCCTGCCGAGCAGCCAACAAACCCAACCCTACCACCCGCTCACACACCAAGCCAGAAACAGCCAGCCAGCCAACCTATCGACCAACCAATTAACCAACCAACCAACTAACTAGACAGCCAGCCAAGAAAACCTGCCAGGCAGCCAACAAATCAAACCCTACCACCCGCTCACCCACCAAGCCAGAAACAGCCAGCAGCCAACCTTTCGACCAACCAATTAACCAACCAACCAACTAACTAGACAGCCAGCCAACCAACCCTGCCAGGCAGCCAACAAATCAAACCCTGCCAGGCAGCCAACAAATCAAACCCTACCACCCGCTCACCCACCAAGCCAGAAACAGCCAGCCAGCCAACCTATCGACCAACGAATTAACCAACCAACCAACCAATTAACTAGACAGTCAGCCAACCAACCCTGCCAGGCAGCCAACAAACCAAACCCTACCACACGCTCACCCACCAAGCCAGAAACAGCCAGCCAGCCAACCTATCGACCAGCCAATTAACCAAAAACCAAGCAACTAACTAGACAGCCAGCCAACCAAACCTGCCAGGCAGCCAACAAACCAAACCCTACCACCCGCTCAACCACCAAGCCAGAAACAGCCAGCCAGCCAACCTATCGACCAACCAATTAACCAATCAAACTACCAAATAACTAGAACGCCAGCCAACCAACCCTGCCAGGCAGCCAACAAACCAAACCCTACCACCCGCTCACCCACCAAGCCAGAAACAGCCAGCCAGCCAGCCTATCGACCAACCAATTAACCAACCAACCAACCAACCAACTAACTAGACAGCCAGCCAAGAAACCCTGCCAGGCAGCCAACAAATCAAACCCTACCACCCGCTCACCCACGAAGCCAGAAACAGCCAGTCAGCACACCTATCGAATAACCAATTAACCAACCAACCAACTAACTAGACAGCGAGGAAACCAACCCTGCCAGGCAGCCAACAAATCAAACCCTACCACCCGCTCACCCACCAAGCCAGAAACAGCCAGCCAGCCAACCTATCGACTAACCAATTAACCAACCAATAAACTTAATAACTAGAACGCCAGCCAACCAACCCTGCCAGGCAGCCAACAAACCACACCCTACCACCCGCGCACCCACCAAGCCAGAAACAGCCAGCCATCCAATCTATCGACCAACCAATTAACCAACCAACCAACCAACTAACCAGACAGCCAACCAACCAACCCTGCCAGGCAGCCAACAAACAAAACCCTACCACACGCTCACCCACCAAGCCAGAAACAGCCAGCCAGCCAACCTATTGACCAACCAATTAACCAAAAACCAACCAACTAACTAGACAGCCAGCCAACCAAACCTGCCAGGCAGCCAACAAACCAAAACATACCACCCGCTCACCCACCCAGCCAGAAACAGCCAGCCAGCCAACCTATCGACCAACCAATTAACCAATCAAACTACCAAATAACTAGAACGCCAGCCAACCAACCCTGCCAGGCAACCAACAAACCAAACCCTACCACCCGCTCACCCACCAAGCCAGAAACAGCAAGCCAGCCAGCCTATCGACCAACCAATTAACCAACCAACCAACCAACCAACTAACTAGACAGCCAACCAAACAACCCTGCCAGGCAGCCAACAAACCAAACCCTACCACAAGCTCACCCACCAAGCCAGAAACAGCCAGCCAGCCAACCTATCGACCAACCAATTAACCAAAAATCAAAACCAACCAACTAACTAGACAGCCAGCCAACCAAACCTGCCAGGCAGCCAACAAACCAAACCCTACCACCCGCTCACCCACCAAGCCAGAAACAGCCAGCCAGCCAGCCTATCGACCATCCAATTAACCAACCAACCAACCAACCAACTAACTAGACAGCCAGCCAAGAAACCCTGCCAGGCAGCCAACAAATCAAACCCTACCACCCGCTCACCCACCAAGCCAGAAACAGCCAGTCAGTCAACCTATCGACCAACCAATTAACCAACCAACCATCTAACTAGACAGCGAGGAAACCAACCCTGCCAGGCAGCCAACAGATCAAACCCTACCACCCGCTCACCCACCAAGCCAGAAACAGCCGTCCAGCCAACCTATCGACCAACCAATGAACCAACCAAACTACTTAATAACTAGAACGCCAGCCAACCAACCCTGCCAGGCAGCCAACAAAACAAACCCTACCACCCGCTCACCCACCAAGCCAGAAACAGCCATTCAGCCAACCTATCGACAAACCAATTAACCAACCAACCAACAAACTAACTAGACAGTCAGCCAACCAACCCCACCAGGCAGCCAACAAACCAAACCCTACCACCCGCTCACACACCAAGCCAGAAACAGCCAGCCAGCCAACCTATCGACCAACCAATTAACCAACCAACCAACTAAGTAGACAGCCAGCTAACTAACCCTGCCAGGCAGCCAACAAACCAAACCCTACCACCCGCTCACCCACCAAGCCAGAAACAGCCATCCAGCCAACCTATCGACCAACCAATTAACCAACCAACCAACCAACCAACTAACCAGACAGCCAACCAACCAACCCTGCCAGGCAGCCAACAAACCAAACCCTACCACACGCTCACCCACCAAGCCAGAAACATCCAGCCAGCCAACCTATCGACCAACCAATTAACCAAAAACCAACCAACTAACTAGACAGCCAGCCAACCAACCCTGCCAGGCAGCCAACAAATCAAACCCTACCACCCGCTCAACCACCAAGCCAGAAACAGCCATCCAGCCAACCTATCGACCAACCAAATAAACAACCAACCAACCAACCAACTAACTAGAACGCCAGCCAACCAACCCCGCCAGGCAGCCAACAAATCAAACCCTATCACCCGCTCACCCACCAAGCCAGAAACAGCCAGCCAGCCAGCCAACCTATCGACCAACCAATTAACCAATCAACCAACCAACTAACTAGAAAGCCAGCTAACCAACCCTTCCAAGCATCCAACAAACCAAACCCAACCACCCGCTCACACACCAAGCCAGAAACAGCCAGCCAGCCAACCTATCGACCAACCAACTAACCAACCAACCAACCAACTAACTAGACAGCCAGCCAACCAACCCTGCCAGGCAGCCAAAAAACCAAACCCTACCACCCGCTCACCCACCAAGCCAGAAATAGCCAGCCAGCCAGCCTATCGACCAACCAATTAACCAACCAACCAACCAACCAACCAACCAACTAACTAGACAGCCAGCCAACCAACCCTGCCAGGCAGCCAACAAACCAAACCCTACCACCCGCTCACCCAGCAAGCCAGAAACATCCAGCCAGCCAGCCTATCGACCAACCAATTAACTAACCAACCAACCAACCAACTAACTAGTCATCCAGCCAACCAACCCTGCCAGGCAGCCAACAAACCAAACCCTACCACCCGCTCACCCACCAAGCCAGAAACAACCATCATGCCAACCTATCGACCAACCAATTAACCAATCAAACTACCAAATAACAAGAACGCCAGCCAACCAACCCTGCCAGGCAGCCAACAAACCAAACCCTACCACCCGCTCACCCACCAAGCCAGAAATAGCCAGCCAGTCAGCCTATCGACCAACCAATTAACCAACCAACCAACCAAACAACTAACTAGTCAGCCAGCCAACCAACCCTGCCAGGCAGCCAACAAACCAAACCCTACCACACGCTCACCCACCAAGCCAGAAACAGCCAGCCAGCCAACCTATCGACAAACCAATTAACCAACCAACCAACAAACTAAGTAGACAGCCAGCCAACCAACCCTACCAGGCAGCCAACAAACCAAACCCTACCACCCGCTCACCCACCAAGCCAGAAACAGCCAGCCAGCCAACCTATCGACCAACCAATTAACCAACCAATAAACTTAATAACTAGAACGCCAGCCAACCAACCCTGCCAGGCAGCCAACAAACCACACCCTACCACCCGCGCACCCACCAAGCCAGAAACAGCCAGCCATCCAATCTATCGACCAACCAATTAACCAACCAACTAACCAGACAGCCAACCAACCAACCCTGCCAGGCAGCCAACAAACAAAACCCTACCACACGCTCACCCACCCAGCCAGAAACAGCCAGCCAGCCAACCTATCGACCAACCAATTAACCAATCAAACTACCAACTAACTAGAACGCCAGCCAACCAACCCTGCCAGGCAACCAACAAACCAAACCCTACCACCCGCTCACCCACCAAGCCAGAAACAGCAAGCCAGCCAACCTATCGACCAACCAATTAACCAACCAATAAACTTAATAACTAGAACGCCAGCCAACCAACCCTGCCAGGCAGCCAACAAACCAAACCCTACCACCCGCTCACCCACCAAGCCAGAAACAGCCAGCCATCCAATCTATCGACCAACCAATTAACCAACCAACCAACCAACTAACCAGACAGCCAACCAAACAACCCTGCCAGGCAGCCAACAAACCAAACCCTACCACACGCTCACCCACCAAGCCAGAAACAGCCAGCCAGCCAACCTATCGACCAACCAATTAACCAAAAACCAACCAACTAACTAGACAGCCAGCCAACCAAACCTGCCAGGCAGCCAACAAACCAAACCCTACCACCCGCTCACCCACCAAGCCAGAAACAGCCAGCCAGCCAGCCTATCGACCATCCAATTAACCAACCAACCAACCAACCAACTAACTAGACAGCCAGCCAAGAAACCCTGCCAGGCAGCCAACAAATCAAACCCTACCACCCGCTCACCCACCAAGCCAGAAACAGCCAGTCAGTCAACCTATCGACCAACCAATTAACAAACCAACCATCTAACTAGACAGCGAGGAAACCAACCCTGCCAGGCAGCCAACAGATCAAACCCTACCACCCGCTCACCCACCAAGCCAGAAACAGCCGTCCAGCCAACCTATCGACCAACCAATGAACCAACCAAACTACTTAATAACTAGAACGCCAGCCAACCAACCCTGCCAGGCAGCCAACAAAACAAACCCTACCACCCGCTCACCCACCAAGCCAGAAACAGCCATTCAGCCAACCTATCGACAAACCAATTAACCAACCAACCAACAAACTAACTAGACAGTCAGCCAACCAACCCCACCAGGCAGCCAACAAACCAAACCCTACCACCCGCTCACACACCAAGCCAGAAACAGCCAGCCAGCCAACCTATCGACCAACCAATTAACCAACCAACCAACTAAGTAGACAGCCAGCTAACTAACCCTGCCAGGCAGCCAACAAACCAAACCCTACCACCCGCTCACCCACCAAGCCAGAAACAGCCATCCAGCCAACCTATCGACCAACCAATTAACCAACCAACCAACCAACTAACCAGACAGCCAACCAACCAACCCTGCCAGGCAGCCAACAAACCAAACCCTACCACACGCTCACCCACCAAGCCAGAAACATCCAGCCAGCCAACCTATCGACCAACCAATTAACCAAAAACCAACCAACTAACTAGACAGCCAGCCAACCAACCCTGCCAGGCAGCCAACAAATCAAACCCTACCACCCGCTCAACCACCAAGCCAGAAACAGCCAGCCAGCCAACCTATCGACCAACCAATTAACTAACCAACCAACCAACTAACTAGAACGCCTGACAACCAACCCTGCCAGGCAGCCAACAAACCAAACCCTACCACCCGCTCACCCACCAAGCCAGAAACAGCCATCCAGCCAACCTATCGACCAACCAAATAAACAACCAACCAACCAACCATCTAACTAGAACGCCAGCCAACCAACCCCGCCAGGCAGCCAACAAATCAAACCCTATCACCCGCTCACCCACCAAGCCAGAAACAGCCAGCCAGCCAACCTATCGACCAACCAATTAACCAACCAATAAACTTAATAACTAGAACGCCAGCCAACCAACCCTGCCAGGCAGCCAACAAACCACACCCTACCACCCGCGCACCCACCAAGCCAGAAACAGCCAGCCATCCAATCTATCGACCAACCAATTAACCAACCAACCAACCAACTAACCAGACAGCCAACCAACCAACCCTGCCAGGCAGCCAACAAACAAAACCCTACCACACGCTCACCCACCAAGCCAGAAACAGCCAGCCAGCTAACCTATTGACCAACCAATTAACCAAAAACCAACCAACTAACTAGACAGCCAGCCAACCAAACCTGCCAGGCAGCCAACAAACCAAAACATACCACCCGCTCACCCACCCAGCCAGAAACAGCCAGCCAGCCAACCTATCGACCAACCAATTAACCAATCAAACTACCAAATAACTAGAACGCCAGCCAACCAACCCTGCCAGGCAACCAACAAACCACACCCTACCACCCGCTCACCCACCAAGCCAGAAACAGCAAGCCAGCCAGCCTATCGACCAACCAATTAACCAACCAACCAACCAACCAACTAACTAGACAGCCAGCCAAGAAACCCTGCCAGGCAGCCAACAAATCAAACCCTACCACCCGCTCACCCACCAAGCCAGAAACAGCCAGTCAGCCAACCTATCGACCAACCAATTAACCAACCAATAAACTTAATAACTAGAACGCCAGCCAACCAACCCTGCCAGGCAGCCAACAAACCAAACCCTACCACCCGCTCACCCACCAAGCCAGAAACAGCCAGCCATCCAATCTATCGACCAACCAATTAACCAACCAACCAACCAACTAACCAGACAGCCAACCAAACAACCCTGCCAGGCAGCCAACAAACCAAACCCTACCACACGCTCACCCACCAAGCCAGAAACAGCCAGCCAGCCAACCTATCGACCAACCAATTAACCAAAAACCAACCAACTAACTAGACAGCCAGCCAACCAAACCTGCCAGGCAGCCAACAAACCAAACCCTACCACCCGCTCACCCACCAAGCCAGAAACAGCCAGCCAGCCAGCCTATCGACCATCCAATTAACCAACCAACCAACCAACCAACTAACTAGACAGCCAGCCAAGAAACCCTGCCAGGCAGCCAACAAATCAAACCCTACCACCCGCTCACCCACCAAGCCAGAAACAGCCAGTCAGTCAACCTATCGACCAACCAATTAACCAACCAACCATCTAACTAGACAGCGAGGAAACCAACCCTGCCAGGCAGCCAACAGATCAAACCCTACCACCCGCTCACCCACCAAGCCAGAAACAGCCGTCCAGCCAACCTATCGACCAACCAATGAACCAACCAAACTACTTAATAACTAGAACGCCAGCCAACCAACCCTGCCAGGCAGCCAACAAAACAAACCCTACCACCCGCTCACCCACCAAGCCAGAAACAGCCATTCAGCCAACCTATCGACAAACCAATTAACCAACCAACCAACAAACTAACTAGACGGTCAGCCAACCAACCCCACCAGGCAGCCAACAAACCAAACCCTACCACCCGCTCACACACCAAGCCAGAAACAGCCAGCCAGCCAACCTATCGACCAACCAATTAACCAACCAACCAACTAAGTAGACAGCCAGCTAACTAACCCTGCCAGGCAGCCAACAAACCAAACCCTACCACCCGCTCACCCACCAAGCCAGAAACAGCCATCCAGCCAACCTATCGACCAACCAATTAACCAACCAACCAACCAACTAACCAGACAGCCAACCAACCAACCCTGCCAGGCAGCCAACAAACCAAACCCTACCACACGCTCACCCACCAAGCCAGAAACATCCAGCCAGCCAACCTATCGACCAACCAATTAACCAAAAACCAACCAACTAACTAGACAGCCAGCCAACCAACCCTGCCAGGCAGCCAACAAATCAAACCCTACCACCCGCTCAACCACCAAGCCAGAAACAGCCAGCCAGCCAACCTATCGACCAACCAATTAACTAACCAACCAACCAACTAACTAGAACGCCTGACAACCAACCCTGCCAGGCAGCCAACAAACAAAACCCTACCACCCGCTCACCCACCAAGCCAGAAACAGCCATCCAGCCAACCTATCGACCAACCAAATAAACAACCAACCAACCAACCAACTAACTAGAACGCCAGCCAACCAACCCCGCCAGGCAGCCAACAAATCAAACCCTATCACCCGCTCACCCACCAAGCCAGAAACAGCCAGCCAGCCAGCCAACCTATCGACCAACCAATTAACCAATCAACCAACCAACTAACTAGAAAGCCAGCTAACCAACCCTTCCAAGCATCCAACAAACCAAACCCAACCACCTGCTCACACACCAAGCCAGAAACAGCCAGCCAGCCAACCTATCGACCAACCAACTAACCAACCAACCAACCAACTAACTAGACAGCCAGCCAACCAACCCTGCCAGGCAGCCAAAAAACCAAACCCTACCACCCGCTCACCCACCAAGCCAGAAATAGCCAGCCAGCCAGCCTATCGACCAACCAATTAACCAACCAACCAACCAACCAACCAACTAACTAGACAGCCAGCCAACCAACCCTGCCAGGCAGCCAACAAACCAAACCCTACCACCCGCTCACCCAGCAAGCCAGAAACATCCAGCCAGCCAGCCTATCGACCAACCAATTAACCAACCAACCAACCAACCAACTAACTAGTCATCCAGCCAACCAACCCTGCCAGGCAGCCAACAAACCAAACCCTACCACCCGCTCACCCACCAAGCCAGAAACAACCATCATGCCAACCTATCGACCAACCAATTAACCAATCAAACTACCAAATAACAAGAACGCCAGCCAACCAACCCTGCCAGGCAGCCAACAAACCAAACCCTACCACCCGCTCACCCACCAAGCCAGAAATAGCCAGCCAGTCAGCCTATCGACCAACCAATTAACCAACCAACCAACCAAACAACTAACTAGTCAGCCAGCCAACCAACCCTGCCAGGCAGCCAACAAACCAAACCCTACCACACGCTCACCCACCAAGCCAGAAACAGCCAGCCAGCCAACCTATCGACAAACCAATTAACCAACCAACCAACAAACTAAGTAGACAGCCAGCCAACCAACCCTACCAGGCAGCCAACAAACCAAACCCTACCACCCGTTCACACACCAAGCCAGAAACAGCCAGCCAGCCAACCTATCGACCAACCAATTAACCAACCAACCAACCACTAACTAGAACGCCAGCCAACCAACCCTACCAAGCAGCCAACAAACCCAACCCTACCACCCGCTCACACACCAAGCCAGAAACAGCCAGCCAGCCAACCTATCGACCAACCAATTAACCAACCAACCAACCACTAACTAGAACGCCAGCCAACCAACCCTGCCAAGCAGCCAACAAACCCAACCCTACCACCCGCTCACACACCAAGCCAGAAACAGCCAGCCAGACAACCTATCGACCAACCAATTAACCAACCAACCAACTAGACAGCCAGCGAAGAAACCCTCCCAGGCAGCCAACAAAACAAACCCTACCACCCGCTCACCCACCAAGCCAGAAACAGCCAGCCAGCCAACCTATCGACCAACCAATTAACCAACCAAACTACCAAATAACTAGAACGCGAGCCAACCAACACTGCCAGGCAGCCAACAAACCACACCCTACCACCCGCTCACCCACCAAGCCAGAAACAGCCAGCCAGCCAGCCTATCGACCAACCAATTAACCAACCAACCAACCAACTAACTAGACAGCCAGCCAACCAACCCTGCCAGGCAGCCAACAAAGCAAACCCTACCACCCGCTCACCCACCAAGCCAGAAACAGCCAGCCATCCAATCTATCGAATAACCAATTAACCAACCAACCAACCAACTAACCAGACAGCCAACCAACCAACCCTGCCAGGCAGCCAACAAACCAAACCCTACCACACGCTCACCCACCAAGCCAGAAACAGCCAGCCAGCCAACCTATCGACAAACCAATTAACCAACCAACCAACAAACTAACTAGACAGACAGCCAACCAACCCTACCAGGCAGCCAACAAACCAAACCCTACCACCCGCTCACACACCAAGCCAGAAACAGCCAGCCAGCCAACCTATCGAACAACCAATTAACCAACCAACCAAACAACTAACTAGAACGCCAGCCAACCAACCCTACCAAGCAGCCAACAAACCCAACCCTACCACCCGCTCACACACCAAGCCAGAAACAGCCAGCCAGCCAACCTATCGACCAACCAATTAACCAATCAAACTACCAAATAACTAGAACGCCAGCCAACCAAACCTTACAGGCAACCAACAAACCAAACCCTACCACCCGCTCACCCACCAAGCCAGAAACAGCCAGCCAGCCATCCTATCGACCAACAAATTAACCAACCAACCAACTAACTAGACAGCCAGCCAACCAACCCTGCCAGGCAGCCAACAAACCAAACCCTACCACCCGCTCACCCACCAAGCCAGAAACAGCCAGCGAGCTAGCCTATCGACCAACCAATTAACCCACCAACCAACCAAATAACTAGACAGCCAGCCAACCAACCCTGCCAGGTAGCCAATAAACCAAACCCTACCACCCGCTCACCCACCAAGCCAGAAACAGCCATCCAGAGAACCTATCGACCAACCAATTAACCAACCAACCAATTAACCAACCAACTCACCCACCAAGCCAGAAACAGCCAGCCAGCCAACCTATCGACCAACCAATTAATCAACCAACCAACCAACTAACTAGACAGACGGCCAACCAACCCTGCCAGGTAGCCAATAAACCAAACCCTACCACCCGCTCACCCACCAAGCCAGAAACAGCCATCCAGCCAACCTATCGACCAACCAATTAACCAACCAACCAACCAAGTAGACAGCCAACCAACCAACCCTGCCAGGCAGCCAACAAACCAAACCCTAACACACGCTCACCCACCAAGCCAGAAACAGCCAGCCAGCCAACCTATCGACAAACCAACCAACCAAAAAACTACTAACTAGACAGCCAGCCAACCAACCCTACCTTGCAGCCAACAAACCAAACCCTACCACTCGCTCACCCACCAAGCCAGAAACAGCCAGCCAGCCAGCCTATCGACCAACCAATTAACCAACCAACCAACTAACTAGACAGCCAGCCAACCAACCCTGCCAGGCAGCCAACAAACCAAACCCTACCACCCGCTCACCCACCAAGCCAGAAACAGCCAGCCAGCCAACCTATCGACCAACCAATTAACCAACCAAACTACCAAATAACTAGAACGCGAGCCAACAAACACTGCCAGGCAGCCAACAAACCAAACCCTACCACCCTCTCACCCACCAAGCCAGAAACAGCCAGAAAGCCAATCTATCGACCAACCAATTAACCAACCAACCAACCAACTAACCAGACAGCCAACCAACCAACCCTGCCAGGCAGCCAACAAACCTAACCCTACCACACGCTCACCCACCAAGCCAGAAACAGCCAGCCAGCCAACCTATCGACAAACCAATTAACCAACCAACCAACAAACTAACTAGACAGCCAGCCAACCAACCCTGCCAGGCAGCCAACAAACCAAACCCTACCACCCGCTCACCCACCAAGCCAGAAACAGCCAACCAGTCAACCTATCGACCAACCAATTAACCAACCAACCAACCAACTAACTAGACAGCCAGCCAACCAACCCTGCCAGGCAGCCAACAAACCAAACCCTACCACCCGCTCACCCACCAAGCCAGAAACAGCCATCCAGCCAACCTATCGACCAACCAATTAACAAACCAACCAACCAACTAACCATACAGCCAACCAACCAACCCTGCCAGGCAGCCAACAAACCAAACCCTACCACACGCTCACCCACCAAGCCAGAAACAGCCAGCCAGCCAACCTATCGACAAACCAATTAACCAACCAACCAACAAACTAACTAGACAGCCAGCCGACCAACCCTACCAGGCAGCCAACAAACCAAACCCTACCACCCGCTCACACACCAAGACAGAAACAGCCAGCCAGCCAACCTATCGACCTACCAATTAACCAACCAACCAACCAACTAACTAGAACGCCAGCCAACCAACCCTGCCAAGCAGCCAACAAACCCAACCCTACCACCCGCTCACACACCAAGCCAGAAACAGCCAGCCAGACAACCTATCGACCAACCAATTAACCAACCAACCAACTAACTAGACAGCCAGCCAAGAAACCCTGCCAGGCAGCCAACAAATCAAACCCTACCACCCGCTCACCCACCAAGCCAGAAACAGCCAGCCAGCCAACCTATCGACCAACCAATTAACCAACCAACCAACTAACTAGACAGCCAGCCAACCAACCCTGCCAGGCAGCCAAAAAATCAAACCCTACCACCCGCTCACCCACCAAGCCAGAAACAGCCAGCCAGCCATCCTATCGACCAACCAATTAACCAACCAAAATACCAAATAACTAGAACTTCAACCAACCAACACTGCCAGGCAGCCAACAAACCAAACCCTACCACCCGCTCACCCACCAAGCCAGAAACAGCCAGCCAGCCAGCGTATCGACCAACCAATTAACTAACCAACCAACCAACTAACTAGACAGCCAGCCAACCAACCCTGCCAGGCAGCCAACAAACCAAACCCTACCACCCGCTCACCCACCAAGCCAGAAACAGCCAGCCAGCCAATCTATCGACCAACCAATTAACCAACCAACCAACCAACCCTGCCAGGCAGCCAACAAACCAAACCCTACCACCCGCTCACCCACCAAGCCAGAAACAGCCAGCCAGCCAGCGTATCGACCAACCAATTAACTAACCAACCAACCAACTAACTAGACAGCCAGCCAACCAACCCTGCCAGGCAGCCAACAAACCAAACCCTACCACCCGCTCACCCACCAAGCCAGAAACAGCCAGCCAGCCAATCTATCGACCAACCAATTAACCAACCAACCAACCAACCCTGCCAGGCAGCCAACAAACCAAACCCTACCACACGCTCACCCACCAAGCCAGAAACAGCCAGCCAGCCAACCTATCGACCAACCAATTAACCAACCAACCAACCAACTAACTAGAACGCCAGCCAACCATCCCCGCCAGGCAGCCAACAAACCAAACCCTATTACCCGCTCACCCACCAAGCCAGAAACAGAGAGCCAACCTATCGACCAACCAAGTAACCAACCAACCAACTAACTAGACAGCCAGCGAAGAAACCCTCCCAGGCAGCCAACAAAACAAACCCTACCACCCGCTCACCCACCAAGCCAGAAACAGCCAGCCAGCCAACCTATCGACCAACCAATTAACCAACCAACCAACCAACTAACTAGAACGCCAGCCAACCAACCCTACCAAGCAGCCAACAAACCCAACCCTACCACCCGCTCACACACCAAGCCAGAAACAGCCAGCCAGCCAACCTATCGACCAACCAATTAACCAACCAACCAACCACTAACTAGAACGCCAGCCAACCAACCCTGCCAAGCAGCCAACAAACCCAACCCTACCACCCGCTCACACACCAAGCCAGAAACAGCCAGCCAGACAACCTATCGACCAACCAATTAACCAACCAACCAACTAACTAGACAGCCAGCGAAGAAACCCTCCCAGGCAGCCAACAAAACAAACCCTACCACCCGCTCACCCACCAAGCCAGAAACAGCCAGCCAGCCAACCTATCGACCAACCAATTAACCAACCAAACTACCAAATAACTAGAACGCGAGCCAACCAACACTGCCAGGCAGCCAACAAACCACACCCTACCACCCGCTCACCCACCAAGCCAGAAACAGCCAGCCAGCCAGCCTATCGACCAACCAATTAACCAACCAACCAACCAACTAACTAGACAGCCAGCCAACCAACCCTGCCAGGCAGCCAACAAACCAAACATTACCACCCGCTCACCCACCAAGCCAGAAACAGCCAGCCATCCAATCTATCGAATAACCAATTAACCAACCAACCAACCAACTAACCAGACAGCCAACCAACCAACCCTGCCAGGCAGCCAACAAACCAAACCCTACCACACGCTCACCCACCAAGCCAGAAACAGCCAGCCAGCCAACCTATCGACAAACCAATTAACCAACCAACCAACAAACTAACTAGACAGACAGCCAACCAACCCTACCAGGCAGCCAACAAACCAAACCCTACCACCCGCTCACACACCAAGCCAGAAACAGCCAGCCAGCCAACCTATCGACCAACCAATTAACCAACCAACCAACCAACTAACTAGAACGCCAGCCAACCAACCCTACCAAGCAGCCAACAAACCCAACCCTACCACCCGCTCACACACCAAGCCAGAAACAGCCAGCCAGCCAACCTATCGACCAAAAAATTAACCAACCAACCAACCAACCAACTAACTAGAACGCCAGCCAACCAACCCCGCCAGGCAGTCAACAAACCAAACCCTATTACCCGCTCACCCACCAAGCCATAAACAGCCAGCGAACCTATCGACCAACCAATTAACCAACCAACCAACCAACTAACTAGACAGCCAGCCAACCAACCCTGCCAGGCAGCCAACAAACCAAACCCTACCACCGGCTCACCCACAAAGCCAGAAACACCCAGCCAGCCAACCTATCGACCAACCAATTAACCAATCAAACTACCAAATAACTAGAACGCCAGCCAACCAAACCTGCCAGGCAACCAACAAACCAAACCCTACCACCCGCTCACCCACCAAGCCAGAAACAGCCAGCCAGCCAGCCTATCGACCAACAAATTAACCAACCAACCAACTAACTAGACAGCCAGCCAACCAACCCTGCCAGGCAGCCAACAAACCAAACCCTACCACCCGCTCACCCACCAAGCCAGAAACAGCCAGCGAGCTAGCCTATCGACCAACCAATTAACCAACCAACCAACCAAATACCTAGATAGCCAGCCAACCATCCCTGCCAGGCAGCCAACAAACCAAACCCTACCACCCGCTCACCCACCAAGCCAGAAACAGCCAGCCAGCCAATCTATCGACCAACCAATTAACCAACCAACCAATTAACCAACCAACTCACCCACCAAGCCAGAAACAGCCAGCCATCCAACCTATCGACCAACCAATTAATCAACCAACCAACCAACTAACTAGACAGACGGCCAACCAACCCTGCCAGGCAGCCAACAAACCAAACCCTACCACCCGCTCACCCACCAAGCCAGAAACAGCCATCCAGCCAACCTATCGACCAACCAATTAACCAACCAACCAACCAACTAACTAGACAGCCAACCAACAAACCCTGCCAGGCAGCCAACAAACCAAACCCTAACACACGCTCACCCACCAAGCCAGAAACAGCCAGCCAGCCAACCTATCGACAAACCAACCAACCAACAAACTACTAACTAGACAGCCAGCCAACCAACCCTACCTTGCAGCCAACAAACCAAACCCTACCACTCGCTCACCCACCAAGATAGAAACAGCCAGCCAGCCAGCCTATCGACCAACCAATTAACCAACCAACCAACTAACTAGACAGCCAGCCAACCAACCCTGCCAGGCAGCCAACAAACCAAACCCTACCACCCGCTCACCCACCAAGCCAGAAACAGCCAGCCAGCCAACCTATCGACCAACCAATTAACCAACCAAACTACCAAATAACTAGAACGCGAGCCAACAAACACTGCCAGGCAGCCAACAAACCAAACCCTACCACCCGCTCACCCACCAAGCCAGAAACAGCCAGAAAGCCAATCTATCGACCAACCAATTAACCAACCAACCAACCAACCAACCAACTAACCAGACAGCCAACCAACCAACCATGCCAGGCAGCCAACAAACCAAACCCTACCACACGCTCACCCACCAAGCCAGAAACAGCCAGCCAGCCAACCTATCGACAAACCAATTAACCAACCAACCAACAAACTAACTAGACAGCCAGCCAACCAACCCTGCCAGGAAGCCAACAAACCAAACCCTACCACCCGCTCACCCACCAAGCCAGAAACAGCCAGCCAGTCAACCTATCGACCAACAAATTAACCAACCAACCAACCAAATAACTAGAACGCGAGCCAACCAACACTGCCAGGCAGCCAACAAACCACACCCTACCACCCGCTCACCCACCAAGCCAGAAACAGCCAGCCAGCCAGCCTATCGACCAACCAATTAACCAACCAACCAACCAACTAACTAGACAGCCAGCCAACCAACCCTGCCAGGCAGCCAACAAACCAAACCCTACCACCGTCTCACCCACAAAGCCAGAAACACCCAGCCAGCCAACCTATCGACCAACCAATTAACCAATCAAACTACCAAATAACTAGAACGCCAGCCAACCAAACCTGCCAGGCAACCAACAAACCAAACCCTACCACCCGCTCACCCACCAAGCCAGAAACAGCCAGCCAGCCAGCCTATCGACAAACCAATTAACCAACCAACCAACAAACAAACTAGACAGACAGCCAACCAACCCTACCAGGCAGCCAACAAACCAAACCCTACCACCCGCTCACACACCAAGCCAGATACATCCAGCCAGCCAACCTATCGACCAACCAATTAACCAACCAACCAACCAACTAACTAGAACGCCAGCCAACCATCCCCGCCAGGCAGCCAACAAACCAAACCCTATTACCCGCTCACCCACCAAGCCATAAACAGCCAGCGAACCTATCGACCAACCAATTAACCAACCAACCAACCAACTAACTAGACAGCCAGCCAACCAACCCTGCCAGGCAGCCAACAAACCAAACTCTAGCACCCGCTCACCCACCAAGCCAGAAACAGCCAGCCAGCCTATCGACCAACCAATTAACCAACCAACTAACTAACTAGACAGCCAGCCAACTAACCCTGCCAGGCAGCCAACAAACCAAACCCTACCACCCGCTCACCCACCAAGCCAGAAACAGCCAGCCAACCAACCTATCGACCAACCAATTAACCAACCAACCAACCACCCAACTAACTAGAACGCAAGCCAACCAACCCCGCCATGCAGCCAACAAACCAAACCCTATTACCCGCTCACCCACCAAGCCAGAAACAGAGAGCCAACCTATCGACCAACCAAGTAACCAACCAACCAACCAACTAACTAGACAGCCAGCCAACCAACCCTGCCAGGCAGCCTACAAACCAAACCCTACCACCGGCTCACCCACCAAGCCAGAAACAGCTAGCCAGTCAACCTATCGACCAACCAATTAACCAATCAAACACCAAATAACTAGAACGCCAGCCAACCAACCCTGCCAGGCAGCCAACAAACCAAACCCTACCACCCGCTCACCCACCAAGCCAGAAACAGCCAGCCAGCCAGCCTATCGACCAACCAATTAACCAACCAACCAACCAACTAGACAGCCAGCCAACCAACCCTGCCAGGCAGCCAACAAACCAAACCCTACCACCCGCTCACCCACCAAGCCAGAAACAGCCAGCCAGCCAACCTATCGACCAACCAATTAACCAACCAACCAACCAACTAACTAGACAGCCTGCCAACCAACCCTGCCAGGCAGCCAACAAACCAAACCCTACCACCCGCTCACCCTCCAAGCCAGAAACAGCCAGCCAGCCAACCTATCGACCAACCAATTAACCAACCAACCAACCAACTAACTAGACAGCCAACCAACCAACCCTGCCAGGCAGCCAACAAACCAAACCCTACCACCCGCTCACCCACCAAGCCAGAAACAGCCAGCCAGCCAAACTATCGACCAACCAATTAACCAACCAACCAACCAACTAACTTGACAGCCAGCCAACCAACCCTTCCAGGCAGCCAACAAACCAAACCCAACCATCCGCTCACACACCAAGCGAGAAACAGCCAGCCAGCCAACCTATCGACCAACCAAATAACCAAACAACTAACTAGAACGCCACCCAACCAACCCTGCCAGGCCGCCAACAAACCAAACCCTACCACCCGCTCACCCACCAAGACAGAAACAGCCAGCCAGCCAACCTATCGACCAACCAAATAACCAACCAACCAACCAACTAACTAGACAGCCAGCCAACCAAACCTACCAGGCTGCCAACAAACCAAACCCTACCATCCGCTCACACACCAAGCCAGAAACAGCCAGCCAGCCATCTTATCGACCAACCAATTAACCAACCAAGCAACCAACTAACTAGAACGCCAGCCAACCAACCCTGCCAAGCAGCCAACAAACCCAACCCTACCACCCGCTCACACACCAAGCCAGAAACATCCAGCCACCCAACCTATCGACCAACCAATTAACCAACTAACCAACTAACTAGACAGCCAGCCAACCAACCCTGCCAGGCAGCCAACAAATCAAACCTACCACCCGCTCACCCACCAAGCCAGAAAGAGCCAGCCAGCCAACCTATCGAATAACCAATTAACCAACCAACCAACCAACTAACTAGAACGCCAGCCAACCAACCCTGCCAGGCAGCCAACAAACCAAACCCTACCACCCGCTCACCCACCAAGCCAGAAACAGCCAACCTATCGACCAACCAATTAACCAACCAACCAACCAACTAACTTGACAGCCAGCCAACCAACCCTTCCAGACAGCCAACAAACCAAACCCAACCATCCGCTCACACACCAAGCCAGAAACTGCCAGCCTGCCAACCTATCGACCAACCAATTAACCAACCAACCAACCAACTAACTAGACAGTCAGCCAACCAACCCTGTCAGGCAGCCAACAAACCATACCCTACAACCCGCTCACCCACCAAGCCAGAAACAGCCAGCCAACCAACCTATCGACCAACCAAATAACCAACCTTTCAACCAACTAACTAGACAGCCACATAACCAATCATGCCAGGCAGCCAACAAACCAAACCCTACCACCCGCTCACCCACTAAGCCAGAAACAGCCATCCAGCCAACCTATCCACCAAACAATTAACCAACCAACAAACCAACTAAATAGAACGACAGCCAACCAAACCTGCCAAGCAGCCAACAAACCCAACCCTACCACCCGCTCTAACACCAAGCCAGAAACAGCCAGCCAGTCAACCTATCGACCAACCAATTAAGTAACCAACCAACTAACTAGACAGCCAGCCAACCAACCCTGCCAGGCAGCCAACAAATCAAACCCTACCACCCGCTCACCCACCAAGCCAGAAACAGCCAGCCAGCCAACCTATCGACCAACCAATTAACCAACCAACCAACCAACTAACTAGAACGCCCGTCAACCAACCCTGCCAGGCAGCCAACAAACCAAACCCTACCACCCGCTCACCCACCAAGCCAGAAACAGCCAGCCAGCCAAACTATAGACCAACCAATTAACCAACCAACAAACCAACTAAATAGAACGCTAGCCAACCAAACCTGCCAAGCAGCCAACAAACCCAACCCTACCACCCGCTCTAACACCAAGCCAGAAACAGCCAGCCAGTCAACCTATCGACCAACCAATTAAGTAACCAACCAACTAACTAGACAGCCAGCCAACCAACCCTGCCAGGCAGCCAACAAATCAAACCCTACCACCCGCTCACCCACCAAGCCAGAAACAGCCAGCCAGCCAACCTATCGACCAACCAATTAACCAACCAACCAACCAACCAACTAACTAGAACGCCAGTCAACCAACCCTGCCAGGCAGCCAACAAACCAAACCCTACCACCCGCTCACCCACCAAGCCAGAAACAGCCAGCCAGCCAAACTATAGACCAACCAATTAACCAACCAACCAACCAACTTGACAGCCAGCCAACCAACCCTTCCAGGCAGCCAACAAACGACACCCAACCATCCGCTCACACACCAAGCCAGAAACAGCCAGCCTGCCAACCTATCGACCAAACAATTAACCAACCAACCAACCAACTAACTAGACATCCAGCTAACCAACCCTGCCAGGCAGCCAACAAACCAAACCCAACCATCCGCTCACACACCAAGCCAGAAACAGCCAGCCTGCCAACCTATCGACCAAACAATTAACCAACCAACCAACCAACTAACTAGAACGCCAGCCAACCAAACCTACCAGGCAGCCAACAAACCAAACCCTACCACCCGCTCACACACCAAGCTAGAAACAGCCAGCCAGCCAACCTTTCGACCAACCAATTAACCAACCAACTAAATAGAACGCCAGCCAACCAACCCTGCCAAGCAGCCAACAAACCCAACCCTACCACCCGCTCACACACCAAGCCAGAAACAGCCAGCCAGCCAACCTATCGACCAACCAATTAAATAACCAACCAACTAACTAGACAGCCAGCCAACCAACCCTGCCAGGCAGCCAACAAATCAAACCCTACCACCCGCTCACCCACCAAGCCAGAAACAGCCAGCCAGCCAAACTATAGACCAACCAATTTACCAACCAACCAACCAACTTGACAGCCAGCCAACCAACCCTTCCAGGCAGCCAACAAACCAAACCCAACCATCCGCTCACACACCAAGCCAGAAACAGCCAGCCTGCGAACCTATCGACCAAACAATTAACCAACCAACCAACCAACTAACTAGAACGCCAGCCAACCAACCCTGCCAAGCAGCCAACAAACCCAACCCTACCACCCGCTCACACACCAAGCCAGAAACAGCCAGCCAGCCAACCTATCGACCAACCAATTAACCAACCAACCAACTAACTAGACAGCCAGAGAACCAACCCTGCCAGGCAGCCAACAAATCAAACCCTACCACCCGCTCACCCACAAAGCCAGAAACAGCCAGCCAGCCAACCTATCGAATAACCAATTAACCAACCAACCAACCAACCAACAAGAACGCCAGCCAACCAACCCTGCCAGGCAGCCAACAAACCATACCCTACAACCCGCTCACCCACCACGCCAGAAACAGCCAGCCAACCAACCTATCGACCAACCAAATAAGAAACCAACCAACCAACTAACTAGACAGCCACCCAACCAACCATGCCAGGCAGCCAACAAACCAAACCCTACCACCCGCTCACCCACCAAGCCAGAAACAGCCAGCCAGCCAACCTATCGACCAACCAATTAACCAGCCAACCAACCCTGCCAGGCAGCCAACAAACCAAACCCTACCACCCGCTTACCCACCAAGCCAGAAACAGCCAGCCAGCCAACCTATCGACCAACCAATTAACCAACCAACCAACCAACTAACTTGACAGCCAGCCAACCAACCCTTCCAGACAGCCAACAAACCAAACCCAACCATCCGCTCACACACCAAGCCAGAAACAGCCAGCCTGCCAACCTATCGACCAACCAATTAACCAACCAACCAACCAACTAACTAGACAGTCAGCCAACCAACCCTGTCAGGCAGCCAACAAACCATACCCTACAACCCGCTCACCCACCAAGCCAGAAACAGCCAGCCAACCAACCTATCGACCAACCAAATAACCAACCATCCAACCAACTAACTAGACAGCCACATAACCAATCATGCCAGGCAGCCAACAAATCAAACCCTACCACCCGCTCACCCACTAAGCCAGAAACAGCCAGCCAGCCAACCTATCCACCAACCAATTAACCAACCAACAAACCAACTAAATAGAACGCCAGCCAAGCAACCCTGCCAAGCAGCCAACAAACCCAACCCTACCACCCGCTCTAACACCAAGCCAGAAACAGCCAGCCAGTCAACCTATCGACCAACCAATTAAATAACCAACCAACTAACTAGACAGCCAGCCAACCAACCCTGCCAGGCAGCCAACAAATCAAACCCTACCACCCGCTTACCCACCAAGCCAGAAACAGCCAGCCAGCCAACCTATCGACCAACCAATTAACCAACCAACCAACCAACTAACTAGAACGCCAGTCAACCAACCCTGCCAGGGAGCCAACAAACCAAACCCTACCACCCGCTCACCCACCAAGCCAGAAACAGCCAGCCAGCCAAACTATAGACCAACCAATTAACCAACCAACCAACCAACTTGACAGCCAGCCAACCAACCCTTCCAAGCAGCCAACAAACGAAACCCAACCATCCGCTCACACACCAAGCCAAAAACAGCCAGCCTGCCAACCTATCGACCAAACAATTAACCAACCAACCAACCAACTAACCAGACATCCAGCTAGCCAACCCTGCCAGGCAGCCAACAAACCAAACCCAACCATCCGCTCACACACCAAGCCAGAAACAGCCAGCCTGCCAACCTATCGACCAAACAATTAACCAACCAACCAACCAACTAACTAGAACGCCAGCCAAACAACCCTACCAGGCAGCCAACAAACCAAACCCTACCACACGCTCACACACCAAGCTAGAAACAGCCAGCCAGCCAACCTTTCGACCAACCAATTAACCAACCAACCAACCAACTAAATAGAACGCCAGCCAACCAACCCTGCCAAGCAGCCAACAAACCCAACCCTACCACCCGCTCACACACCAAGCCAGAAACAGCCAGCCAGCCAACCTATCGACCAACCAACTAACTAGACAGCCAGCCAACCAACCCTGCCAGGCAGCCAACAAATCAAACCCTACCACCCGCTCACCCACCAAGCCAGAAACAGCCAGCCAGCCAACCTATCGACCAACCAATTAACCAACCAACCAACCAACTAACTAGAACGCCAGCCAACCAACCCTGCCAGGCAGCCAACAAACCCAACCCTACCACCCTCTCACCCACCAAGCCAGAAACAGCCAGCCAGCCAAACTATAGACCAACCAATTAACCAACCAACCAACCAACTTGACAGCCAGCCAACCAACCCTTCCAGGCAGCCAACAAACCAAACCCAACCATCCGCTCACACACCAAGCCAGAAACAGCCAGCCTGCCAACCTATCGACCAACCAACCAACTAACTAGACATCCAGCTAACCAACCCTGCCAGGCAGCCAACAAACCAAACCCAACCATCCGCTCACACACCAAGCCAGAAACAGTCAGCCTGCGAACCTATCGACCAAACAATTAACCAACCAACCAACCAACTAACTAGAACGCCATCCAACCAACCCTGCCAAGCAGCCAACAAACCCAACCCTACCACCCGCTCACACACCAAGCCAGAAACAGCCAGCCAGCCAACCTATCGACAAACCAATTAACCAACCAACCAACTAACTAGACAGCCAGAGAACCAACCCTGCCAGGCAGCCAACAAATCAAACCCTACCACCCGCTCACCCACCAAGCCAGAAACAGCCAGCCAGCCAACCTATCGAATATCCAATTAACCAACCAACCAACCAACCAACAAGAACGCCAGCCAACCAACCCTGCCAGGCAGCCAACAAACCAAACCCTACCACCCGCTCACCCACCAAGCCAGAAACAGCCAGCCAGCCAACCTATCGACCAACCAATTAACCAACCAACCAACCAACTAACTTGACAGCCAGCCAACCAACCCTGCCAGGCAGCCAACAAACCATACCCTACAACCCGCTCACCCACCAAGCCAGAAACAGCCAGCCAACCAACCTATCGACCAACCAAATAACCAACCAACCAACCAACTAACTAGACAGCCACCCAACCAACCATGCCAGGCAGCCAACAAAACAAACCCTTCCACCCGCTCACCCACCAAGCCAGAAACAGCCAGCCAGCCAACCTATCGACCAACCAATTAACCAACCAACAAACCCTGCCAGGCAGCCAACAAGCCAAACCCTATTACACGCTCACCCACCAAGCCAGAAACAGCCAGCCAGCCAACCTATCGACAAACCAATTTACCAACCAACCAAAAAACTAACTAGACAGCCAGCCAACCAACCCTACCAGGCAGCCAACAAACCAAACCCTACCACCCGCTCACACACCAAGCTAGAAACAGCCAGCCAGCCAACCTTTCGACCAACCAATTAACCAACCAACCAACAAACTAAATAGAACGCCAGCCAACCAACCCTGCCAAGCAGCCAACAAACCCAACCCTACCACCTGCTCACACACCAAGCCAGAAACAGTCAGCCAGCCAACCTATCGACCAACCAATTAACCAACCAACAAACCCTGCCAGGCAGCCAACAAGCCAAACCCTATTACACGCTCACCCACCAAGCCAGAAACAGCCAGCCAGCCAACCTATCGACAAACCAATTAACCAACCAACCAAAAAACTAACTAGACAGCCAGCCAACCAACCCTGCCAGGCAGCCAACAAATCAAACCCTACCACCCGCTCACCCACCAAGCCAGAAACAGCCAGCCAGCCAAACTATAGACCAACCAATTAACCAACCAACCAACCAACTTGACAGCCAGCCAACCAACCCTTCCAGGCAGCCAACAAACCAAACCCAACCATCCGCTCACACACCAAGCCAGAAACAGCCAGCCTGCGAACCTATCGACCAAACAATTAACCAACCAACCAACCAACTAACTAGAACGCCAGCCAACCAACCCTGCCAAGCAGCCAACAAACCCAACCCTACCACCCGCTCACACACCAAGCCAGAAACAGCCAGCCAGCCAACCTATCGACCAACCAATTAACCAACCAACCAACTAACTAGACAGCCAGAGAACCAACCCTGCCAGGCAGCCAACAAATCAAACCCTACCACCCGCTCACCCACAAAGCCAGAAACAGCCAGCCAGCCAACCTATCGAATAACCAATTAACCAACCAACCAACCAACCAACAAGAACGCCAGCCAACCAACCCTGCCAGGCAGCCAACAAACCATACCCTACAACCCGCTCACCCACCACGCCAGAAACAGCCAGCCAACCAACCTATCGACCAACCAAATAACCAACCAACCAACCAACTAACTAGACAGCCACCCAACCAACCATGCCAGGCAGCCAACAAACCAAACCCTACCACCCGCTCACCCACCAAGCCAGAAACAGCCAGCCAGCCAACCTATCGACCAACCAATTAACCAGCCAACCAACCCTGCCAGGCAGCCAACAAACCAAACCCTACCACCCGCTCACCCACCAAGCCAGAAACAGCCAGCCAGCCAACCTATCGACCAACCAATTAACCAACCAACCAACCAACTAACTTGACAGCCAGCCAACCAACCCTTCCAGACAGCCAACAAACCAAACCCAACCATCCGCTCACACACCAAGCCAGAAACAGCCAGCCTGCCAACCTATCGACCAACCAATTAACCAACCAACCAACCAACTAACTAGACAGTCAGCCAACCAACCCTGTCAGGCAGCCAACAAACCATACCCTACAACCCGCTCACCCACCAAGCCAGAAACAGCCAGCCAACCAACCTATCGACCAACCAAATAACCAACCATCCAACCAACTAACTAGACAGCCACATAACCAATCATGCCAGGCAGCCAACAAACCAAACCCTACCACCCGCTCACCCACTAAGCCAGAAACAGCCAGCCAGCCAACCTATCCACCAACCAATTAACCAACCAACAAACCAACTAAATAGAACGCCAGCCAAGCAACCCTGCCAAGCAGCCAACAAACCCAACCCTACCACCCGCTCTAACACCAAGCCAGAAACAGCCAGCCAGTCAACCTATCGACCAACCAATTAAATAACCAACCAACTAACTAGACAGCCAGCCAACCAACCCTGCCAGGCAGCCAACAAATCAAACCCTACCACCCGCTTACCCACCAAGCCAGAAACAGCCAGCCAGCCAACCTATCGACCAACCAATTAACCAACCAACCAACCAACTAACTAGAACGCCAGTCAACCAACCCTGCCAGGCAGCCAACAAACCAAACCCTACCACCCGCTCACCCACCAAGCCAGAAACAGCCAGCCAGCCAAACTATAGACCAACCAATTAACCAACCAACCAACCAACTTGACAGCCAGCCAACCAACCCTTCCAAGCAGCCAACAAACGAAACCCAACCATCCGCTCACACACCAAGCCAGAAACAGCCAGCCTGCCAACCTATCGACCAAACAATTAACCAACCAACCAACCAACTAACCAGACATCCAGCTAGCCAACCCTGCCAGGCAGCCAACAAACCAAACCCAACCATCCGCTCACACACCAAGCCAGAAACAGCCAGCCTGCCAACCTATCGACCAAACAATTAACCAACCAACCAACCAACCAACTAACTAGAACGCCAGCCAAGCAACCCTACCAGGCAGCCAACAAACCAAACCCTACCACCCGCTCACACACCAAGCTAGAAACAGCCAGCCAGCCAACCTTTCGACCAACCAATTAACCAACCAACCAACCAACTAAATAGAACGCCAGCCAACCAACCCTGCCAAGCAGCCAACAAACCCAACCCTACCACCCGCTCACACACCAAGCCAGAAACAGCCAGCCAGCCAACCTATCGACCAACCAACTAACTAGACAGCCAGCCAACCAACCCTGCCAGGCAGCCAACAAATCAAACCCTACCACCCGCTCACCCACCAAGCCAGAAACAGCCAGCCAGCCAACCTATCGACCAACCAATTAACCAACCAACCAACCAACTAACTAGAACGCCAGCCAACCAACCCTGCCAGGCAGCCAACAAACCCAACCCTACCACCCTCTCACCCACCAAGCCAGAAACAGCCAGCCAGCCAAACTATAGACCAACCAATTAACCAACCAACCAACCAACTTGACAGCCAGCCAACCAACCCTTCCAGGCAGCCAACAAACCAAACCCAACCATCCGCTCACACACCAAGCCAGAAACAGCCAGCCTGCCAACCTATCGACCAACCAACCAACTAACTAGACATCCAGCTAACCAACCCTGCCAGGCAGCCAACAAACCAAACCCAACCATCCGCTCACACACCAAGCCAGAAACAGTCAGCCTGCGAACCTATCGACCAACCAATTAACCAACCAACCAACTAACTAGACAGCCAGAGAACCAACCCTGCCAGGCAGCCAACAAATCAAACCCTACCACCCGCTCACCCACCAAGCCAGAAACAGCCAGCCAGCCAACCTATCGAATAACCAATTAACCAACCAACCAACCAACCAACAAGAACGCCAGCCAACCAACCCTGCCAGGCAGCCAACAAACCAAACCCTACCACCCGCTCACCCACCAAGCCAGAAACAGCCAGCCAGCCAACTTATCGACCAACCAATTAACCAACCAACCAACCAACTAACTTGACAGCCAGCCAACCAACCCTGCCAGGCAGCCAACAAACCATACCCTACAACCCGCTCACCCACCAAGCCAGAAACAGCCAGCCAACCAACCTATCGACCAACCAAATAACCAACCAACCAACCAACTAACTAGACAGCCACCCAACCAACCATGCCAGGCAGCCAACAAACCAAACCCTACCACCCGCTCACCCACCAAGCCAGAAACAGCCAGCCAGCCAACCTATCGACCAACCAATTAACCAACCAACAAACCCTGCCAGGCAGCCAACAAGCCAAACCCTATTACACGCTCACCCACCAAGCCAGAAACAGCCAGCCAGCCAACCTATCGACAAACCAATTAACCAACCAACCAAAAAACTAACTAGACAGCCAGCCAACCAACCCTACCAGGCAGCCAACAAACCAAACCCTACCACCCGCTCACACACCAAGCTAGAAACAGCCAGCCAGCCAACCTTTCGACCAACCAATTAACCAACCAACCAACAAACTAAATAGAACGCCAGCCAACCAACCCTGCCAAGCAGCCAACAAACCCAACCCTACCACCTGCTCACACACCAAGCCAGAAACAGTCAGATAGCCAACCTATCGACAAACCAATTAACCAACCAACCAAAAAACTAACTAGACAGCCATCCAACCAACCCTGCCAGGCAGCCAACAAATCAAACCCTACCACCCGCTCACCCACCAAGCCAGAAACAGCCAGCCAGCCAAACTATAGACCAACCAACCAACCAACTTGACAGCCAGCCAACCAACCCTTCCAGGCAGCCAACAAACCAAACCCAACCATCCGCTCACACACCAAGCCAGAAACAGCCAGCCTGCGAACCTATCGACCAAACAATTAACCAACCAACCAACCAACTAACTAGAACGCCAGCCAACCAACCCTGCCAAGCAGCCAACAAACCCAACCCTACCACCCGCTCGCACACCAAGCCAGAAACAGCCAGCCAGCCAACCTATCGACCAACCAATTAACCAACCAACCAACTAACTAGACAGCCAGAGAACCAACCCTGCCAGGCAGCCAACAAATCAAACCCTACCACCCGCTCACCCACCAAGCCAGAAACAGCCAGCCAGCCAACCTATCGAATAACCAATTAACCAACCAATCAACCAACCAACAAGAACGCCAGCCAACCAACGCTGCCAGGCAGCCAACAAACCAAACCCTACCACCCGCTCACCCACCAAGCCAGAAACAACCAGCCAGCCAACCTATCGACCAACCAATTAACCAACCAACCAACCAACTAACTTGACAGCCAGCCAACCAACCCTGCCAGGCAGCCAACAAATCAAACCCTACCACCCACTCACCCACCAAGCCAGAAACAGCCAGCCAGCCAACCTATCGACCAACCAATTAACCAACCAACCAACCAACTAACTAGAACGCCAGCCAACCAACCCTGCCAGGCAGCCAACAAACCCAACCCTGCCACCCTCTCACCCACCAAGCCAGAAACAGCCAGCCAGCCAAACTATAGACCAACCAATTAACCAACCAACCAACCAACTTGACAACCAGCCAACCAACCCTTCCAGGCAGCCAACAAACCAAACCCAACCATCCGCTCACACACCAAGCCAGAAACAGCCAGCCTGCCAACCTATCGACCAACCAACCAACTAACTAGACATCCAGCTAACCAACCCTGCCAGGCAGCCAACAAACCAAACCCAACCATCCGCTCACACACCAAGCCAGAAACAGTCAGCCTGCGAACCTATCGACCAAACAATTAACCAACCAACCAACCAACTAACTAGAACGCCATCCAACCAACCCTGCCAAGCAGCCAACAAACCCAACCCTACCACCCGCTCACACACCAAGCCAGAAACAGCCAGCCAGCCAACCTATCGACCAACCAATTAACCAACCAACCAACTAACTAGACAGCCAGAGAACCAACCCTGCCAGGCAGCCAACAAATCAAACCCACCACCCGCTCACCCACCAAGCCAGAAACAGCCAGCCAGCCTACCTATCGAATAACCAATTAACCAACCAACCAACCAACCAACCAACCAACAAGAACGCCAGCCAACCAACCCTGCCAGGCAGCCAACAAACCAAACCCTACCACCCGCTCACCCACCAAGCCAGAAACAGCCAGCCAGCCAACCTATCGACCAACCAATTAACCAACCAACCAACCAACTAACTTGACAGCCAGCCAACCAACCCTGCCAGGCAGCCAACAAACCATACCCTACAACCCGCTCACCCACCAAGCCAGAAACAGCCAGCCAACCAACCTATCGACCAACCAAATAACCAACCAACCAACCAACTAACTAGACAGCCACCCAACCAACCATGCCAGGCAGCCAACAAACCAAACCCTACCACCCGCTCACCCACCAAGCCAGAAACAGCCAGCCAGCCAACCTATCGACCAACCAATTAACCAACCAACAAACCCTGCCAGGCAGCCAACAAGCCAAACCCTATTACACGCTCACCCACCAAGCCAGAAACAGCCAGCCAGCCAACCTATCGACAAACCAATTAACCAACCAACCAAAAAACTAACTAGACAGCCAGCCAACCAACCCTACCAGGCAGCCAACAAACCAAACCCTACCACCCGCTCACACACCAAGCTAGAAACAGCCAGCCAGCCAACCTTTCGACCAACCAATTAACCAACCAACCAACAAACTAAATAGAACGCCAGCCAACCAACCCTGCCAAGCAGCCAACAAACCCAACCCTACCACCTGCTCACACACCAAGCCAGAAACAGTCAGCCAGCCAACCTATCGACCAACCAATTAACCAACCAACAAACCCTGCCAGGCAGCCAACAAGCCAAACCCTATTACACGCTCACCCACCAAGCCAGAAACAGCCAGCCAGCCAACCTATCGACAAACCAATTAACCAACCAACCAAAAAACTAACTAGACAGCCAGCCAACCAACCCTGCCAGGCAGCCAACAAATCAAACCCTACCACCCGCTCACCCACCAAGCCAGAAACAGCCAGCCAGCCAAACTATAGACCAACCAATTAACCAACCAACCAACCAACTTGACAGCCAGCCAACCAACCCTTCCAGGCAGCCAACAAACCAAACCCAACCATCCGCTCACACACCAAGCCAGAAACAGCCAGCCTGCGAACCTATCGACCAAACAATTAACCAACCAACCAACCAACTAACTAGAACGCCAGCCAACCAACCCTGCCAAGCAGCCAACAAACCCAACCCTACCACCCGCTCACACACCAAGCCAGAAACAGCCAGCCAGCCAACCTATCGACCAACCAATTAACCAACCAACCAACTAACTAGACAGCCAGAGAACCAACCCTGCCAGGCAGCCAACAAATCAAACCCTACCACCCGCTCACCCACCAAGCCAGAAACAGCCAGCCAGCCAACCTATCGAATAACCAATTAACCAACCAACCAACCAACCAACAAGAACGCCAGCCAACCAACGCTGCCAGGCAGCCAACAAACCAAACCCTACCACCCGCTCACCCACCAAGCCAGAAACAACCAGCCAGCCAACCTATCGACCAACCAATTAACCAACCAACCAACCAACTAACTTGACAGCCAGCCAACCAACCCTGCCAGGCAGCCAACAAATCAAACCCTACCACCCGCTCACCCACCAAGCCAGAAACAGCCAGCCAGCCAACCTATCGACCAACCAATTAACCAACCAACCAACCAACTAACTAGAACGCCAGCCAACCAACCCTGCCAGGCAGCCAACAAACCCAACCCTACCACCCTCTCACCCACCAAGCCAGAAACAGCCAGCCAGCCAAACTATAGACCAACCAATTAACCAACCAACCAACCAACTTGACAGCCAGCCAACCAACCCTTCCAGGCAGCCAACAAACCAAACCCAACCATCCGCTCACACACCAAGCCAGAAACAGCCAGCCTGCCAACCTATCGACCAACCAACCAACTAACTAGACATCCAGCTAACCAACCCTGCCAGGCAGCCAACAAACCAAACCCAACCATCCGCTCACACACCAAGCCAGAAACAGTCAGCCTGCGAACCTATCGACCAAACAATTAACCAACCAACCAACCAACTAACTAGAACGCCATCCAACCAACCCTGCCAAGCAGCCAACAAACCCAACCCTACCACCCGCTCACACACCAAGCCAGAAACAGCCAGCCAGCCAACCTATCGACCAACCAATTAACCAACAAACCAACTAACTAGACAGCCAGAGAACCAACCCTGCCAGGCAGCCAACAAATCAAACCCTACCACCCGCTCACCCACCAAGCCAGAAACAGCCAGCCAGCCAACCTATCTAATAACCAATTAACCAACCAACCAACCAACCAACAAGAACGCCAGCCAACCAACCCTGCCAGGCAGCCAACAAACCAAACCCTACCACCCGCTCACCCACCAAGCCAGAAAAAACCAGCCAGCCAACCTATCGACCAACCAATTAACCAACCAACCAACCAACTAACTTGACAGCCAGCCAACCAACCCTGCCAGGCAGCCGACAAACCATACCCTACAACCCGCTCACCCACCAAGCCAGAAACAGCCAGCCAACCAACCTATCGACCAACCAAATAACCAACCAACCAACCAACTAACTAGACAGCCACCCAACCAACCATGCCAGGCAGCCAACAAACCAAACCCTACCACCCGCTCACCCACCAAGCCAGAAACAGCCAGCCAGCCAACCTATCGACCAACCAATTAACCAACCAACAAACCCTGCCAGGCAGCCAACAAGCCAAACCCTATTACACGCTCACCCACCAAGCCAGAAACAGCCAGCCAGCCAACCTATCGACAAACCAATTAACCAACCAACCAAAAAACTAACTAGACAGCCAGCCAACCAACCCTACCAGGCAGCCAACAAACCAAACCCTACCACCCGCTCACACACCAAGCTAGAAACAGCCAGCCAGCCAACCTTTCGACCAACCAATTAACCAACCAACCAACAAACTAAATAGAACGCCAGCCAACCAACCTGCCAAGCAGCCAACAAACCCAACCCTACCACCTGCTCACACAACAAGCCAGAAACAGTCAGCCAGCCAACCTATCGACCAACCAATTAACCAACCAACAAACCCTGCCAGGCAGCCAACAAGCCAAACCCTATTACACGCTCACCCACCAAGCCAGAAACAGCCAGCCAGCCAACCTATCGACAAACCAATTAACCAACCAACCAAAAAACTAACTAGACAGCCAGCCAACCAACCCTGCCAGGCAGCCAACAAATCAAACCCTACCACCCGCTCACCCACCAAGCCAGAAACAGCCAGCCAGCCAAACTATAGACCAACCAATTAACCAACCAACCAACCAACTTGACAGCCAGCCAACCAACCCTTCCAGGCAGCCAACAAACCAAACCCAACCATCCGCTCACACACCAAGCCAGAAACAGCCAGCCTGCGAACCTATCGACCAAACAATTAACCAACCAACCAACCAACTATCTAGAACGCCAGCCAACCAACCCTGCCAAGCAGCCAACAAACCCAACCCTACCACCCGCTCACACACCAAGCCAGAAACAGCCAGCCAGCCTACCTATCGACCAACCAATTAACCAACCAACCAACTAACTAGACAGCCAGAGAACCAACCCTGCCAGGCAGCCAACAAATCAAACCCTACCACCCGCTCACCCACCAAGCCAGAAACAGCCAGCCAGCCAACCTATCGAATAACCAATTAACCAACCAACCAACCAACCAACAAGAACGCCAGCCAACCAACGCTGCCAGGCAGCCAACAAACCAAACCCTACCACCCGCTCACCCACCAAGCCAGAAACAACCAGCCAGCCAACCTGTCGACCAACCAATTAACCAACCAACCAACCAACTAACTTGACAGCCAGCCAACCAAACCTGCCAGGCAGCCAACAAACCATACCCTACAACCCGCTCACCCACCAAGCCAGAAACAGCCAGCCAACCAACCTATCGACCAACCAAATAACCAACCAACCAACCAACTAACTAGACAGCCACCCAACCAACCATGCCAGGCAGCCAACAAACCAAACCCTACCACCCGCTCACCCACCAAGCCAGAAACAGCCAGCCAGCCAACCTATCGACCAACCAATTAACCAGCCAACCAACCCTGCCAGGCAGCCAACAAACCAAACCCTACCACCCGCTCACCCACCAAGCCAGAAACAGCCAGCCAGCCAACCTATCGACCAACCAATTAACCAACCAACCAACCAACTAACTTGACAGCCAGCCAACCAACCCTTCCAGACAGCCAACAAACCAAACCCAACCATCCGCTCACACACCAAGCCAGAAACAGCCAGCCTGCCAACCTATCGACCAACCAATTAACCAACCAACCAACCAACTAACTAGACAGTCAGCCAACCAACCCTGTCAGGCAGGCAACAAATCATACCCTACAACCCGCTCACCCACCAAGCCAGAAACAGCCAGCCAACCAACCTATCGACCAACCAAATAACCAGCCATCCAACCAACTAACTAGACAGCCACTTAACCAATCATGCCAGGCAGCCAACAAACCAAACCCTACCATCCGCTCACCCACTAAGCCAGAAACAGCCAGCCAGCCAACCTATCCACCAACCAATTAACCAACCAACAAACCAACTAAAGAGAACGCCAGCCAAGCATCCCTGCCAAGCAGCCAACAAACCCAACCCTACCACCCGCTCTAACACCAAGCCAGAAACAGCCAGCCAGTCAACCTATCGACCAACCCA